>NC_134845.1:49814447-50116053 GCF_965363235.1 Mytilus galloprovincialis
ACCACAAGACAAATATGTATACTAGTTCAGTGAAAATGGACGTCATACTAAACTCCAAATTATTGTCTGTTGTCAAGGAGAGAAGTTAAACCAGTGAAAGAAAGGAATAGTCTGGAAAAAAGACTTTATAAAAAGATAAGTCATTTCAACTTTGGAACGCAATCGATAATTGATCCGTATTTAGGCAAACAAATGAACAGGATTACTATTGATGGAAAAATTGTTCTTCCGTGGGAGGAATTGGAAAAATGTATAGAAAAGTTTTATGCTTTAAGCAAAGCAGATGGGGCAAGAAAACTGTACCATCAAATTAAAGAACATTACTTTGGAATTGGGGAGCCTATGATTCAAAAGTACGTATCTAATAATGATATGCAGAGACAAAAACGACCATTATTTTCAAATAAAGCACCACTTATACCTGTTGATGCCAAAAAACCAATGGAAAGACACCAAGTTGACCTTGTGGACATGCGTAAGCTCATAGTGGAGAAAGACGATGTTTCTTATAAATATATTCTGTCAACAATGGATGTGTTCACGAGATTTGTGTGGTTGCGACCATTGTCTGATAAGAGCTCGGAAAATGTTGCTGCTAAGCTACGGGAGATATACTCGGAATTTGGAAACCCTAAAATATTACAGAGTGACCAAGTTTCAGAGTTCAAAGGTGTTGTTACACGCCTCTGTAAAGATATGGACATTAAATTGATATATAGTTCAAGTTACCATCCGCAGAGCCAGGGGAAAATAGAAAGATCTCATGGGACCTGGAAAGACAAAATTCGTTTTGATCTAATTAATTCAAAATTTGGAGGCATTTGCGATTGGGTGACGAATCTTCCTAGTTTACAAAGTATTTACAATAATGCGGTTCACTCGTCTTTGGGAATATCACCTTATGAATGTTTATTGGGAATCAAACCAAATGCTGTAACACAAAAATGTAATTTCACAAATACAAATTTAGAAGACATAACAATTGAATTTGCATCTTAAACATGTTACAATAACATTAAAGCATTTCTGTTACTAGCCACTTTTCCCTGCATTTCATATTTTCCCTTCATGTTCATATTTCCGGGATAAGAGTACCAACATAATATGATATAAAATTACCGACTAAATTTTTGAGACTGATATGGAAAATGGTGAAATTAAAAAAAAGAATAGCACTGTTTCGTCGCTATTTCGTTTAATTGTGTATTGCAAACACAGTTTGAGGTAAATGATAATATATTATGTTTGCTCGAATGTCCGTTTAGAACGTACAAATATTCAAAAATGTATGATGTGGGCACCTGATTATTAGAAAACAACTTACACATCGGAGATACTACCCTGATAGAAAGTATAGGATGTGGGATACCTTTCAAAGACACAAAAAACATGTGCAAAGCGAAAAAAAAATGCAAAGGAGTAAGATTTTAGTTTGCATCATCTCAAAGTTACTGTAAGGCCATGAACTCAGAGCAAAAACTAAAAAAAGGGGCATATGCATATTTTATCTATTTACATATTTCCGGGATAAGGGTACCGACATATTAAATGAAATTGTATTCGAAAGTTTTCAGATAAATATCTATTAAAGTACAACTATATGAATATATACATACAAGCATGTTATTTTGAAGAGAGGTGATGACATCCGAAAGCATCGCAGTTACAGCACGCTTCTCGCTGCATCACAAGTTCTCTAATCATAACATATTCCGGGATAAGAGTACCGAAATATGATTTTTCAGACTGATAAGTAAAAAAACCAATTAGCAGTGTTAATGTGCAGTTCAAGGCGCATTTACTTTATTTATAAGATGCTAGCAGTTTCATAAGTATACCAGGGACTTTGGTTCATTCAGAAAGAAAGGAGAGAAAAACAACAGTAGCAAAGAAACTATCAACTTTTACTTAATCATACATTCATGATGTACTTTTCTACTGTAATATTGACGGGCTAAGAGTACTGACATTCAAAATTAGAAAAATTGTACACTTAAGCCAGACTAATTCAATTGAAAGTATATTCTAAATATTAATAAGGTAGTCTTAAAAATGTATATATGCATCAAATTGTTTCCTATTTCGAACGTATTTTTAAACGGAGGTTATAGGATCAACAGATAGTATATTTTCCATATAATTGTGAGTTGAATACGTAAAATAATTTGTGAGGAGTGTTAACAGATTTTATTTTGTTTTATTTATATTACTAGCCTTGATTTATTGTTAATTGTTTATAGTTCCAACCGATCATAATTTTCTATATAAAAGTCACACTTCGCGAACAAGTCAAAAATCATCATTTTAGGGGACAATCTTGAAAGGAGTCATTCAAAAAAACATCTGATTATTAGGTGTAATTGGTAAATAAGTAGAAATTGGTATTCTGACCATGGGTATGAATGCCAATTGAGACAGCCATCTTCTAAAGTTCAAATTAAGTGGTCATATTTGCAGATTGGCTATTCATTGTAATCTATCACAAGCATTTGCCTTTCAAAAAGGGCTAGTCGACTCTTAGCTGATGAAAATGGAAAGTGCTCTCGCTTTGTAGATTAAGTCATTTACTAGAATAGCCACGTGCATCAATCAACAAATTTTACCACACACGTGAGGTCACACGTTATGCAGTAGTATATATCGTTTAACGTTGTTGTTTACGAAACTCCAGAAGATTCGACTATTTATAGATAAAAGTTACTTGTGTACCAATATCATGAATATGCATGATTATTGACCAGGCAAAATCTAATTGCTAAAATAGAGAGGACAAATCCGATACTCTACGGGATTGAAAGACATTTACTAGGTTTGGATTGTCCTAACCAATCAATAAACTTTGATTATTCACGTCTCGTAATATCTTCCAATCAGGTAGCAAGAAAAATTCACGCACTAATTGTGCATCGTTCAATTCTTAATATCGACTCCTAGGAGTCGATAATAAAGTTATGCAGGCTTACATTTGTTGGCCGAAAAAAATTTCCACTTTTGACCACAACTGTTTCCTGCCCTATGTTTGTTTTGGCCAGGCATATATTTTTCTAAATCTTTTTGCACCCCCTCCCCCCCCCCAAAAATAAAATTACGTTTGATTTGACTGTTCATTTATTTTATTTATTTTTAGTTGATTAAATATTGGAAATGCCCTCCTGAGTTAACAATAAATCATTAATATAACATTACATTTTCTTGATAAGAGTAAACGCGTTTCCGTTTAAGAGTAATAAGTTGCAGTTGTCTCCCATTCCATGAAATTAAATTTTTAATATATTCTCCCTTTGCAAAGAAGAATTACTTAAATATTAGTGCATTATTCAAAATAATCGAAATACTCTATACCAATAAATACTTATTTATTAACTGTTAATCTAATTAAAAAGAAATACTTAACAAATTTTGCTTTGTTGAAAAAATATCACAGAATATGTTTCTTCCCTGGTTAAGGGTAGTTGGGTAAAGGTAAATTTCTGGGTTAAGAGTAATTCCTGGATAAGTGTATGACACACGTATAGAACAAGAATACTCGCCCACCGAGAAGAATTCAGACGTGTTTATGCCTATGAACTATGCCACTTATGAAAAGTAGTTTGACACAAATGAATAAAGATCTACAAACTCGTATCACTTACAAAAAAGAAATTTCATCTACTAGTAGTACATAATCGGTGCAACTGAAATGCTAAAATAACAATAGACACAAGTAAAATAGATAAGACGAAAAGTTGCTAATTGATTTTGATAGAATTTCAATGTTTCGTTTCTAAAAAAAAAATGATATTTATTGACATAGACTTGATAAAACTAGTACTATTCATATGTCGTTCAATTACCATTTTATTTTGGTTGGTTTATTATATTCGCTTTTTAAAATAGATTTTTTATTCTCTTGTTTTTACATTTTTTTTTTAAAGATGCCAATAATGGTGAACATACAAGAAATCTAAGTATTTACCTTTTGGACCTTGACAAGAAGCTATATGAATGAAGATCATTCCAACAAATATCCTATGCATGTCAAAGATTAAATGTCCATTTTAAAATGAAAAGTAAACATTTAAATATTTAGTTTTGATAACTCTCTGTTTATTATTTGAAAGTCATTGTTTATTATTTTTTGCTTGTATAGTTCATTTGTAAATTGAAATTTATACCATTGCGATTTGGTTAACTGTGTCAAATCAATCGATAATTAACTGACAACAATACATAAGAAAATCATTTGATATATCTAAAGACATTCAAACTTCAAACAAAATTTAAACAAAAATTCCCTTCTGTTTCTTTTAAAATATTTATATCTTTTTCTATAAGTAACTTCCATTGTACAAATTAGAAAACACAAGCAACACAGTGGACAATACAATATGAATGCATGTATATATTTACTTCACAGAAGTCCTTAATTTTTATTGGAGCTTTAAAGGGAAAATTCGCGATTTTTTTCTCATGGTTTAAATATGTTCATAATGACATAATATATATATTCACAAAGTTTTATCGCTAAATGTGCAGTAATAAAGGAGAAATTCAATAACTAATGAAAAAATATTAACTACTTCCTGTAGATCGTGACGTTTTCTCCTGGTTTTTGCATGCCGGGATTTAAAATACAATCATTAAAAGTCTTGGTTTTTAATCATATTTAACGTAATCGTAAGCGCGCCGATGACTTATGCTTTATCTAATAACCAGCCGATAATAAGAAGATAAAACGCACAGACGTGCAATTGTACACATTCATGAGATAAATTTTCTATGTTAAACGTATATATTCGAATTATTTTTTTAGACAACACAAAAAGTTATAAAATTATTTTTAATTAATGCATTTTCGGACTGATAAGGTGAACAAATTAAAGTACAATAATCTGTAAAGACAATATGTTGGTGTACTCTTATTGACCTTTTACTATCTCTGCTATGACTAGGTTTATACGATGTGTGTATTCACGGTTCTGTGGCAAGACACGTAGATGGCTTGTTTAAAGGTAAATTGTTATTTGCACTTCGGTATTTAACCACGCCTCTAGGGCACACCTTGCCAGGTGTGACTGTCTATTCGGATCAGTGAATTATAAAACAAGGGAGCATTTAATACACACATTAAAAATACAGGTGACAAATAAAAATAGATCGCCGTGGAATTATTTAATTATATTTGGTGCTATTATTTATTTGAATTCAAATAAATTAATTTACTAAGAAATAAACAGTTTTCGGTTAAAGACGGGAAACTTAATTCATGTGTCAGAATAAAATGATATACACCTCTTGTCCTTGATTTAAGTCTCATAAAAAAAAGGGGAACTTAGAAATTAGAAATAGCTTTACCAAATCATTTTGATTGTCTATTATAGGCAAAAAAATGTACGAGAACACTTATATTTAGACTTTTGAAACCCATGTATTAATTAATATCTGAAACCATCTGAAGATAACTCTACCGAAGCGGCGGTACGTCTAAACACTGCTAAGGACTCCTTAGTGCACTAAGGACTATACAATGCCACTAAGGACTAGAAGGAGTGCTGTTGTGTGTATTATTTTTACATATTATGTTAGAGATTGATATTTCATGCATAAATTTCAAATTTTATAGAAAAATAATCATAAATAAACAAGATATTCAACATTATTTAGGCACGTGCCCGTTTTTCTTTGATATGCCGAAAATCAATGAACCGTTTGACACGTGCCAAATGACAAAACAATTCATTAAACAATCATAATCTTTTTATTTTAGGTAATAAACAATTGTATCTAAAAAAATGTATGCTTAATATTTATAATTAAATGTGTTATTCTTATGAAAAATGATTACAGAACAAATAATTTTGTTTTTGTTTTACTTCTTTCCCGACAAAGTTATTTGCCACAGGTGCACGACTTTGATGTGCGCCTACTAAATGACTAATAAGTTAGAGTGTGGTCAGCTTGTTATGCAAGAGATATGAAGACAAAATAAATATATATATTGATAAGTGTTTTGTTTTTATTTTAATTTCGACAAAGATGCGTGTATATATACAAATGGTTTCACTAAAACAATACGATGGAATTGAGAGAGAGAAAATTATGTGTCGTTCTTGGGGTTTATCCAAACCACTAGTTTTCAACCAGCTTGATATTTGTTTACAAAGGCTTCATACGGTACTTATTTGTTTGTATATTTCGACATTTTATTATTCTTCTAAAAGTAAAAGAAGTTAAAAAAATCATTTCCCGATTTTAAGTCAGATTAAGTTTCATTTTCAAATATATAAAAGAGACAAATGTTTTAAAAATGTTCCACAGTTTTTAGTACAGTATTCACGAATTATTTTTCAGTATGTGTAAATTTAGAGCTAAAGATATAATTCTGACAGAGAAAGAGAATGCTTCGTATGAATGCCTTGAAAATATGCCTTTACCACATGATGTGTAAATAATTATTTTTTGTAATGCAATATAATCAGAATATTTAAACCTAAATATATCACGCGAAAAAAAGAAAAAGCCGACAGAAATATTTTCAACTATAATTTCTTTAAATCTACTTTTCTTAAAGAAGAACAAGTATCACAGGCACTTGTCTCAGAAAAGGTATATAGGAATTTTTTTTCTGAGACAAATGCCTGTGGCAAGTACGTCAGAAGGAAATCCGATTTGTATTGTTTTTAACAAATTGTCTGCTTAACATATCGTACGAAATAATTTATGAAATAATGACTATGTGCTATGCGCTTTACTCACTGTTGAAGGCCCGAAATATATTACTCAAACGGGCATATATGAACTTAGTGTGTTGCATGTAGTAAAAATGCATTATCTTATTGGTTTCGTTTTGTCCAGTTATACATTTCTTAAAATGTCTTCATATATGAAAATAAATTTTGAACAGTGCACCATAAGAAATAAACTAAAGTGTTCCAACTCCAAACCAGTCTATTGTTCAAACGCATGTCCGTCGTCGCCTGTCACCACATTAAAGCACGCTTGCAAGAAAAAATAAACAGAATAGAGATACGGGTACAAAACACATTATAGATAATGTGTCCGACCACCTGAAAAATAAAATTGGTTCAAGAGACAAAGAACGCTACGAAATATTAGATTAATTTTCGGTACTACCGGGCTTATCACAGCCCAATAACAAGATGAATTTAATGAAAACGCAACAAGCATCTGCCGGTTATCCAAACTTCAACACGTACTTTAAAAAAAATATATATAAATGTGAATTAAATATCTATAAAAATTTGTATTTCAGTCACTTATTAATATGAACATCAAATAAAAATCCGACATTAGATATATTTCTCTGGTGACAAATTTATCATTTACAAGAAATATACACTTGAGAAAATACTTCTTCATTCAGATTTTTTTGTTAATAAAATTTCAACAACAATTCATTTATTAGTATCCAACTTTACCAAAAGGATTCCCGTGTAATCAATTAATATGTAATTTGACACGTGTCAAACGGTTCATGGATTTTCGGCATATCAAAGAAAAACAGGCACGTGTCTAAATAATGTTGAATATCTCCTTAATTTATTATTATTTTTCTATAAAATTTGAAATTTATGCATTAAATATCAATTTCTACCGTAATATGAAAAGAAATTGCATGTAACAGCTCTCCATCTAGTTCTTAGTGGCATGTTATCAGTCCTTAGTGCACTAAGGACTCCTTAGCAGTGTTTAGACACACCCCCGAAGCGGAATATAATTGTACGAATAAAGAAAAAAAATGTTTTTAAATCTTTGCACATTTATGATTAATTATTGTTATCTATTGTTCATTTAATTATACTTAATTAGTACCTTAAATATGTCTACCGCTCGGCATTAAATCTTGGTGTGGTAGGAAGGGATTATTACATATAGATTATATTATTTGGATGAGGATTTGAGCTAGCCTATAAAAACACATTAATTAGTTAACATACATTCGAGACCAAAGGATATAACTTTGCTAATTCAATTAACTTTTACTCACATATATTTCTCTCATGATTTGTGCGTGCTTGTTTCTATAGGACAGTGTATATATTGTCCCAAAATTAATCATAAAATCGTAACTAAAAATGTCTTGTTCGGAAGTTGATAGTAAAAAAAAAAAAAGAGGTTGATAGTACTAACAGTGGTTCCAGTCCGGTCAAGAGAGGCAGATTTTGACAAGTATGGTCAATTTGGGTACGTACTAGAGCCAGAGTATACCGAAGAAGAGCTCCATAAAATGGAAGCTGCAGAAAGTTCTCGAAATCAAGATATCCTTAGCAACCCTCGCCAGTTTAACACAGCCGGATTGGTGTTCGTGTACTAAATGCATAGTTATGCCGTTATTGACGGAATGTCTTTGTTGCCCCGAATTTACTCTCTTTGATGGTAATATTGAATTGGGTGAATGCATTAGTGACAATATCGATTTCAGAACAGTTTGTCTGAACCCAGTTGTTCTTGAAACAAGCTGTATAAGTTTTCCGAGGTACAAGTGCCATAGAGGGAGAGCTCCAGACGTACTAACTCACAGCCATGTTCACATTTAGTTGAATTATACAATATACTTTTAATTTTGTTCACTGTTGAAGGCCATACCGTGACTTATATAACTGCTTAAGTCCACTTCATTTGGGTAAGTGTCTCCCAAGTAAACAAACCACAACTTCTTATTTAATCAAATGACTTATCTTTTTGCGAAAGTTTGGTATGCAAAAGTGCAAAGTTATAAATGGGTGTCTTGCAATATCGAAGTGATAATCTATTTGTCAGATCTCTTATATCTTTTGACGAAATCAAACCATCATGATATATTCTGCATTTGTATAGACCGAAGTGTACTAAATGATATTCATATTATACATGTTAAATGAATGAACAAATTTTAAACCTATCTTTTTATTGTTTTCCGCCCATGTCTGCTCATCGCCAGAAATAAAGGTTGTCGCACGAAAAAATGGTATTAATTCCAGAGTCAAAATTTAATGAACTTATTTTCCATGTTTTCTGGTATTGTACGAAAGAGAATTGACCTATCAAAAAAATTGCTATCTTAGGCTGTTAGTAACACATGTAGAGCAGTGCATGGGTCGTTGTTGGACATATAAATCGTAGAAAGTGTATCATTTGTTAAATTTGCAGGTCACTGAAAGGGGAAGTCCCATACGGAAGTAGGTGTTGAGGATGATTTTTTTTATCCAGTGACACATATTACATGCGTATTCTTGAACGTTTGATACATCATTTACTCTCAAATTGCAAAAACGAAAACTTCCAATTGTATTTATAGTATTTGTATTTTTATCCATCTGATAAGTTAACTAAAGCCTTTTTCAACTGATTTGTATAGTTCGTTCTTTTTCTTCTTCTTTTGGTATACAATAGTCTATCGAATTCGTTGATTACATACTGTTGGCATACGTGGACTAGTCTTTTTACAAAACTTTTACCCCAATTTACACAAAATGTATGTTTCTTTCTTATGTTCAATGTATACATGTATATAATTTAAATTGCGCTATAGTTCCGTAACTTTCTATCCAGGCGTATAAACGAATCGTCGGCAAATGCGTACATTTTTTAAAATCAATATTTCTGGTATGTTCCAATCTGTCCTTTACTATTGACAACGAGTTTATATTACATTTTCCTAAATTAACCCTTGGAAAAAATATGTAAATAGATTTTTATTTCTTCAAATCTTAATTTTTTTTTGTATAATTTAAATTTTTATAAATAATATTTTTTACACCAGAAATGTTATTTATAAACAAGCGTATGAGTTAAGTAATGACTAGTATATTATATCACTTTCGGACACGCAAGATAGAGATGTATATTATAAACCTGATAGTTCAAAATGGAAAGTTATAAGTTATCGGCCGTGTACACCGATCAATACCTACAGAAGTGAAACGATGCATGAACTTGCAAGCCCGACAGGAAATCGCTTGAATACCTGGACGTGTCACCTCACACCCCTCACAATACCTTTTGGAGTAATACCTTAAGCCATGCTGGTGATTAGATGAGGGAAGATCCGAATTTATTTGAATAAAGTTTATTACTTTAAAGAATTATGAACGAATTACATTTTCGAAAACAATTTTCACGGAACACTTATTTATGATTTCAACTTTGACTTTTTAATTAATTCCAATATTAACAGTTTAAAAATAACAGACTATGGTTATTTAAAAAAAAATAAGAACATTTTCCGTATCAAGTTAGTTAGTCAGATAAAACAACCGTACGATTGATAAGATATCTACACGCAATTACGACTACATCGGTTACTGTAGTTTTGGTCCTTTGTGGTTTATAGACATATCGTGATTTTTGATCGTAGAAGATGACAAAATGGCGGAACGCAGAGAATTGATACTCAAAATTTAAAATCGATGGTGATCTCTTATCTAACGGAATAAAACTTTAATATCTATAAATTTGAGAATTTTTATACAGAATGGACATAATATCAATTTTTGATTTTTTTGCAAAGTTTCCCTTTAAAGCAAATGAATAATTAGAAAATTGAATGAACTCGTAAATTTCTGTATTTGTATCATTCGAAAATTGTACGGTTATGATGATTACAGGATTTTTTTGTAACTGATTTTATTGGTTTTGTGTACACGATTTTAGATGAAGCATTTACGCGCTTCATAGAAACTGTACTTCGATCAACTCTTATACGTGCAATAAAACTGAAAAAAGAAACATTTCATTTAAAAAGAAAATATGATTTTGCGTTAAAAGTCAACATGACAGTGAATAATTGTGAACTGGAGTATAACATATAAGCGGGTTCTTTGGTTGGAAACCATGGTAACTGTTCAACATCCGGGTTGTTTGGTTATAGCAACCCAAATTATTGGTTCTGTCCGGGTTCTTTTCTCATATTTCCGTTGAACTTTGAGAAGATATCTTCAAGTTTCGAATAAAAAATAAAGCTATAACATATTAGAAAATATGGAAAACAACACGTTTAATAATTTATTGCGTCCGAAGCGCTTTTCTTGATTGACCTTCATCAGGAACGCTCAAAGCCAAACATTTGAAATCCGAAGATGGATAAGTACCTAAAATCGTTAAGAGCTGTATGTCAAAAATACCTAAAAATCTAATATAAATTTGTACAATTTGACACTCCTTGTGAAGGGCATGCATATAATCATTTGCCCAACTGAATAAAGAAATCAAAATTAAGATTGAATACTTTTATGATAAAATTGTGTGTTGGTTGATACCAGTGCTGGTGGAGGTTCAACCATGGGTATCACAATGCCTACACATGTTAAAACTACAATACGTATAGCTTGCATCAATTATTTCTTAAATATTTAAAATTGGAAATTCTACAAATATTGGCCCCAACCACAAACACAATCTGTTTAACAAAAAAGTATCATATCTACTCGTATTATGATACATACGTTCAGATATTCGTTCCAGCAAACGTAAATGTTCTTTGTCCCGAACGTTTAATGTTAAATGAATATTTTGTATTAGCGTGAAGCATGCAATATCCCCTGAGTTAAAGGTATGAAATATCATGTTAAGTTTAAGGATGTTGACATCTACATTAAAAAAATAGGAAGAGGAAATATAAGAGTTCTGTTGTATGCTTGCGTGTTTTACTTGATACAAACATCAGACAAATTTTCACAAACTAAAACATGGTTAAAACGGAAAGACCACAGGCAAAACCAAATGAAATTGAACCTTCGTAGAAAAAGAACTTGACCTTTTTGGTCGAAATAGGAAGATAAACGATAAGAGGTCAATCTTTCGAACCATGTTTTTCTTGTAGAAGATAGTAGAAAAAGGTCAAAGCTGAAAACATGATTTATACGAAAACACCAAAGGCAAAAACAAATGAATTCGATCTTCCCTAAAAATCGAATACTTTTCGTCTCAATTGGTAAGTGTGTAAACATGTAGACTTCGTTTACATGTTGAAACCGACAATAAAATGTTTAATATGATGAATCTAATAAGTCTTCCAAACACCTCTAAATCAGTGGTTCTATATTAAAGTCTGTTAGTTTACCAACAATTGTTAACGTCTAATACATTGTGACTTGAATGGAGAGTTATCTCAGTAACAAGCATACCCTATCTTCATATTTACATGATGGGAAACAATTGTTTGACATTCTAAAGAATCTTGCCAACGCTCGCTTGGATATAACATGCATCTATAACAACATCAAACTAGCCATTGCACATGGATTTATGAGTCAATGGTATTTATTTATAAATTAACTTCTCTGTTAGGCCAATTAAAATTAATTGATAGATTTTCATCCCCGCCCGCCCCTCTGAAATCGTCCCGCCCCAAATTTTTTGATTTTATAAAATTTACGATTTCCGGATTTCGTTCATTCCCGTTACCGGTAACCGTTAAAATTTCGTTTCATCCTCAAAGCTTCCTGTTTCAAATTTCGGTTTTGTATCTCAAGTAAATCTAACAAAAATGATTAAGTCGACCTTTCCGCTGCTCTATGATGACAACATCATCTTCCGAGAGTAAAGATTGATAACGAGAATGACGTGAAATATTGGTGTTACGAGAAACACGCTGTTTCCAAGACTGCAAATCGCGGTATGTCACAAATTTCTGTGATTAGAAAACTGCAGACTTTTTTTATTTATGCAATGACTTTGTCCCAGGAAATTTAAACTGTAAATGATACCCAAAGCACAAGATTCGTGGAAACCATTGATACAGAAAACATGACTGGATTATAGATATTGAAACACAAGCACGAACTTGTCAGATTTATGACCGTTTATTGAATTTAAAAAGTCGACTAACATATGCATTTTATTTATGCAAGCCCTTTGATTTTACCCATGGCTGTCTTTTTATGTTGACAAACAGCAAATGTCCCAATACACTCAAAAAGAGTCATTAAACAACAACTTTTTTTTTATTATAAAGTTCATGTTTTACATGATAATTATATTTTCATCTTGCATATAAAGTACCAACCCTATTATTTTACAGGAGTTTTGAGTTAAAAAAAAAAAAGGCAGGATGAGACACTTGCAAAAAAAAAAGTCAGGACGACAATTTAGGTAAAAAAAAGTCAGGATAAACTAAAAAAAAAAAGGCAGGACCGAACAGAGTGAAAAATAAAAAAGGCAGGTCAGAGATTACAGCTAAAAAAAAATGCAGGACAAAATTTTTCATCCTAGCCCCCCATAAAAATCAAATGGTAGCTCCCTAACTGAAGAGAGTATTTCTCACACGTTTTTGTTGTTAAGTTTTTAAAGCCGCAATTAGATATATGCATTTAAGGATTGGAAAAATTATGTAAGATTCCTCATACTTGTGTATATAAAAAAGAAGATGTGGTATGATTGTCAATGAGACAACTACATGTATCCATTAAAGACCAAAATGACACAGACATTAACAACTACATGTATCCACAAAAGACCAAAATGACACAGACATTAACAACTACAAGTCACTGTACGGCCTTAACAATACATGATATAAGCTTATTATTACACTTGCATATATGGAGAACTCGTCACAAAACATGCAAAAGGGTTTCATATGAAATAAAATTTAAAAAATAAAATCCTCCCACCCGCCCCATTTTTTTCAAAAATTTGGATGAAAATCTACTAATTAATTTTAGTTGGCCTTATTTAGCTGAATATGATGATAACTGCCTGTGCAAAACAAAAGTGTCAATTGATCAGTCAATACAAAATAACTCGGCCGAGTTCTGATCCGGCTAATACAAGATTTCAAAACGTGTCTAGATTTTTTATCAAAAGTCATGAAAAAAAAACCAGAAACTTGAAGTAAACAGTCGTTTTATTTTCTCCTCAAAAACATGCCGAAACGTTCAGTGTGGCATATATTTTAGTCTGAAGATGGTGACATTCATTCAAAAAAGCATTTTATAAACAGAGAACTGAATGTTTCAGGTACAAATCGATTTACTGTTTACCGTATTTGGCACAACTTTTAGGAATTTTTGGTCCTCAATGATCTTCAACTTTGTACTTGTTTAGCTTTATAACTATTTTGATCTGAGCGTCACTGATGAGTCTTTTGTAGACGAAACGCGCGTCTGGCATATTAAAATATCATCCTGGTACCTACTTTTGTTTCTCATGTTTTGTAAGCGTCATTTATTTTTCAACAAGCACAAGGCATACGAATTGAAAAGGGTGATCTGTGATTGTACGAAACCTTCATTCTTCGTCAGTTGGTTTATATATAGTTTTTGAATCATATTTCACTCCTACTTTTGTTAATAATCCGTTTGTTTTTACATTACTCAAGCAATTGAGGTACACTTCTAATAACTATTCGTATATTGCATCTAAATATAAAATGTAACATTTTACAGTGACCAGGAAGGGTAACACAATCACCAGAAAACTTAGACGGTACCTGGAAACAAGCGCAGAGCATTTGGTCATCTAAAAAGAGAACTCAGAATTAGATTAATCTACTTTCAATGTAAAAATGGTAAATTATTGTGATATCAAAAGTTAATGTTAACACTGCAGTTTATTAATAAAGATATCATTACGTGAGTATTTCTGTACTGGCCTTTTTATTGGACCTCGGCCATTTGTATTGGCGTTCGGTTTTCTCCGCAGGCCAATACAGCAATTTTGGACAAGTACCAAGGCCAATACAGAAATATGCATGTAGTGATATCATTATAGATATTGTCGAAATTATAGGTAAACCTTAACTAGCCAAAATAAACACTATGAACTTTGACCTTTGGTTATTATATATATAGTACTTTATTCTGATAAACCGCTGTAAATACAAGTTCAAGTAATCGATCACACAAACTAAACATGGTTGGTAAAGGTTCAATGTATCCAAAACCTCCGGTTCATCAATAAAAATAAATAATCAATCAAAAAGGACTATTACAGCATGATTAGAAAAGTAATTCGATTGGTAAATTATCAAACCCAATTGAAATACATAAGGTGTGTTCCTGCTTATTCACACTATATAATGATCAACTTTCAGTAGGTCCATATATTTTATTCAAAACGTAAGCCTGAAAGATAAATAATGAAATATAACGAGGTAAGAATATTGATTTATTTCAATTTTTTGAAAGACTAAATATGATTTTTTAATTCATTACTTGATTTTTTTGGAACTAAGAATTGGATGAGAAGACATTTCAGCATCTTTTATTAGTGCAATTCCAAACGTTTTTCGTAATGTTTTGTTTGTAATAATTGTTTAATAATTGTCTATACAAAAACATTTTGAATATCAAAATTTTATATTTCATCAAACATGAAGAATGGTATATAAATTATATGTATATATACCATTCTTCATGTTTGAAGAAATATAAAATCTTGATATACAAAATGTTTTTGTATGGACAATTATTAAACATTTTTACAAACAAAATGTATATATATAATTGTATGTGTACAGGTGTTCAATTAAGTTAGTGATATTTTATGGTTACCTTATAGTTTGTATCTTATATTACGATACATAAAAAATGATCGTTTTCTCAAACATTTCAACACAGTTGCCTAATAAGGAATTTAACAGTGACGGTTGCTGCTGCAATAAACAAAATTAATGCAGTATCTATAACTTGTGACGAACCCATATAAGCTATTTATTGCACTATCTACTTTTTAATACAATCATTTTATATACATTAATATCTGTGTGCTTGTCGTCAAATGAACTAGAGGATTCAATTGCAGATAATGTGTTTTCCATGTTAGAGATATTTAATTAAATCTAATTTGCATCATGTGAATTGCGTATGTTTAACTTTGTAATATTTGTTTATGTACTAGTTTTATATCATGTTGTTGCTGTTCATTGGAAACAATAACTTATTTTGTGTCATATGAATAGCACCATGTGTTCCAACAAATTGCCCTGCAAGATATAGCTTGTTGAATGACCAAACTGCTAGTCCTAATTGTTACAGCTACACACAAATCCACAGCTTATATGGTCTACTGCTCTGGTGAGTATGTTTTATGTTGTATCAGATTTTATCTAATACTAATTACCCTTAGTTATAGTAGGCTTTTTTTTTTGATTGGCTGATAACGAATTTAATATATATGAAATTTGGTCTCGTCTAATCATCCATTGGAGAATAAACAAATGGACAGATCTTTCTTATCGTGTTCATTGTACAAGTCTGAAGCATATATTGTCTTGGTTATCCATTACAGACACGTTTGATACTGCCATTTATTAACTGTTATTCCTTTGCAACGTATAGAAGTCGAAATGATAGTTTATTTCGAATGTTTATTTGAACTTTCTTATTGATATTTGATGTAACAGCTGTTACTCGTCCAGGTGGAGTATTCACACACAATAAGACACTTGAGATCAAGTTTAATACGCCTAGTATCCCTTTGCTACATCTTTGAGTTGCAAACATCTTTCATGAACACAATGTTTATCTACAAATGTTTGTTCCATAATACTTAGCAGTTTTTGAGTTATGAAGCATGATTCGAGGATTATCTGATATCAATAAAAATATATTTTTCAAACTAAGAAACAGCATAATATATATATCTTATTTTTCCAATTTAAAAAAAAACACTGACACACCAGGAGCCTACCTATGGAGGCCAAATTTACGAGCAAAAGCTGATGTTGTTAGAAATAAGTTTAATATCGGTACGTTAGGAGTAAAGAATTTAAATATTTTGTCCATTTATGTATCAAAACCTATATCGACCATGCCATGTATTAATTAACAAACACCCTTAAAAAAATCTGTATCAATTTCAAGCATATATCAATTAAATACATGTAACGAGACACATAGTTTTTTGTCATCTATTTGACTGACATACTTTCACGTAAAATATAGATGAATCATGGACATCAGATTTTGCTCACTTATTGTGATTTTTTTTAAAGAGTAAAAAAGTGTCAAAACTGCAAGAAAAACAAGATGCAACTCTTCTAAGCTTTGTTGCTAGTGTTTTTTTTTTTTTTTTTTTTTTTTTTTATTTTTTTTTTTTATACTCGAAGCGACTGTGTTTTATAACCATTCAAGGGAGACAAGGTACAAACTTTCTTCAAAGTGTCAAGAAACTTTGTTTATAAATACTAGGATAGTTGAAAGGCAATATTAAGTATCGACTTTTGTTAATTTTGCTGTAAAATTACTAAGTTCCTAAATCTTGAATAACATGAATAATGTGGGATCTACAAAAAGGAATTGCAAAATATTAATACGTGCGTAATCTTTGGATGATGTTACAAGGATCCCAACTAAAAACAACTGTCGGATCAAAAAGAACAATACGACTATAAATAGCTAATCCATGACAATTTCATTAAATTTTATTAGGTTGTTCCAAAGGATTTGCATACCCCTTTTCAAACAAATTGATTACAAAACACAGCTTAGTCCATTATGTTACACGTCCAGAAACAACAGATAGAAACTAAATAGTAGGTGCTCACTAGAAAGTCTGTACATGAATTAAAAGTTCTGAAAGGTTCAGTTCCTTCAACAGTTTGAGAGGATTCGCTGATACTTACTCATACCAAATTATAAAATATACTAGAACTTCTGAAGTACATTGTTTTGTAAGAGAAATACTTCCCAAAGCTATATGTATCAATAAAAAAATACAAAGAGGGGCTGCAGTTTTTTCAAGATTTTAAACAGAAAGTAAGACGTTTTCATCATTATTATCGAATGCTACAATATAAAATTGAGAATGGAAATATTAATTATTTACAAATTGATGTTGTTTAATTTAACGAATAAAATTGTTTTAATTCTTATAACACATATATACAATAACGTACCTTTGAAAGTCAAAATATAAGCTAACATATAAAAAAAGAAGATGTAGTATGAATGCAAATGAGACAACTCTATACAAGAGATCAAACTGACACAGAAATTAACAACTATAGGTTACCGTACGGTCGTCAACAATGAGCAAAGCCCATATCACATAGTCAGCTTTAACAGTATATCACAATTTGGATAGTGGACACAAACATAAACTACCAATCGTACCGATTAACACATCTGTGGTCGTGATTACTTACTTGTATGTGGTGTCGAATTAAGTTGTCTTCCAATTAACTCTGTATTGTGTAACGCACTTGAAAATTAATCTGCCTATGATACTAACTACAATTATATTCTTCTTAAGGAGGTTACATTGTATATACTGGCGCATATAGTTCTACCCGTGACGAGAATTTTGTATTTGCCGTTGAAAATACTGCATTTTTATTGTATAATCTTCCATTTGGAGAATGTAAGTATTTCTGTTTATACGATAAATATGCGTGTGTTATTGGATGTGTAATCAAGAAATACTTTAATATTTATGAAGATAAAACGAAATTAATTTGTCAAAGAATCAATTACCAATATAAACAAACACAATAAACACAATAAGGTCAACAGTTAGTCTTCAAAGGATACAGTCTTTCGGCTGTTATCTGCTCTTTGGTCGGGTTTTTGTCTCTTTGACTTATTTCTCATTCCAAATCTCAATTTCAATAAATCGTCCAGAGCCCAGATTTGTAGATCAGTAGTTTTACTTGAGAGAATCAAAGACCTGTAAATTCCAGCAGATTCCTCAAGGTAGGAAAAACATTTAATGAATTACAAAAACAAAACCACAAACAAAATTACTGACTCGGACTTACAAATGAACTTGTGGCGAGGGAAAATCAGTGTACAGGCTGTTACGGGTCATCAGTATTTAGGGTAAAAGTAAATACACATACGATTCAGAAGATAAGCCTAGGTAACAATCAACGCATTCAAACGTACAACAAATGGAGCAAGATTAGTAAAATTAAGTAAGAAATAGGAAACAATCGGTAAATAACATTTAAGAAGACTATTCTGTTTTATTTAGATCTAAGACTGCACACAGGTCGCTGATAGTAAATTGATTTACAGAGATGTTGTATCGGTTTTTCAATTTTTAATGATGACTGTATAACATATGTAGTGTCGATTTCTGTCATTCTCCCTCATACCTTTGTTCTAGTTGTTTTCATAAAAGAAGCACAACACAAATGCAAATGTAGTTCTTGCAATTCGCCGGAAGATATTTGATAGATGCACATGGTATTGAATCAATCGCATGCATGAATGTTAAGTGAAAAAAATAGCTCATTGGTTTTCGAATAATTAAAGATGTGCACACTGATCACTATCAAGCAATTAAATCGATTTTTGTTGTGACCTGGTAAAATTCCAATTCAAAAACATTAAGAATCAAGGAAACAAAATCTGCATTGCACGCTCGTAAAGTCATTAATATCTATAATTTAAGTCTTATAAGTTTGTTCTTTTAAATGACAATCCACATTAGCTATCTCCATCAAATATTGCTAGATTCTCTATTACGTACAATCTAAGATGGCGAAAGACACCCGCACTACCTTAAACATTAATGGTAAGGTAAATATTTTTTTTTTCATTTTTACAGTAGAACCTGGTAATATCGGGAAACCCTGTGTTCAAATAAGATTTATCGACAATAGAAATATCTGGAGCTGGGAAAATGACGACTGTAATGACATTCATCAATTTGTTTGTGAATTTCCAAGGGTTAGTATTAGTATATCTTTTGCATCATATTTTTTCATGCTTAAGCATAGTATATCTTTTGTATCATATTTTTTCATGCTTAAGCAAGATGACTCGTGTACCTTTGACTCAAGTACGTGCTTAACCAATAATCAAAATCATCGTAATATTGTTTTTACTGTTTGCAAAAGATTTGGTATCAAAGCTTAAGGTAACAGGATTATACTTTCATACGCCAGACGCGCGGCGTTTCGTATACACAAAAATCATCAGTGACGCTCAGATCACAATAGTTATAAAGCCAAAGAAGTACAAATTTGAAGAGCATTGAGGACCAAAAATTCCATACAGTTATTCCAACTACAGTTACGGTAATGTAAACCTGTGATAAGAAATTACTTAGTATTTTCAAAAAATCATAATTTTGTAAACAGGAAATTAAAATGTCAATGATATAATTGATATTCGTGTCAACATCGAAGTGCTAACTACAGGGCTGAATCTACACTCGGGGACGAAACGTCCACCAGCAGTGGCATCGACCCAGTGGTGTAAATATTTATAAAAGAAACGAGGCTTATAATTTAATACGTCAGATGCGCAATCCGTCTACATAAGACTCATCAGTGACACTCAGATCAAAATAGTTATGAAGCCAAAGAAGTACAACATTGAAGAGCATTGAGGACCCAAAATTTCAAAAAGTTATGCCAAATACGGCTAAGGTAATATATACCTGGAATAAAAAAAATCTTTAGTTTTTCAAAAATTCATAATTTAGTAAACAGGAAATTTATCAAAAATGGCCAACACCGAAGTACTGACTCCTGGGTTGGTGATACCCTCAGGGACGAAACGTTCACCAACAGGGACATCAACCCTGGAGTGAATAGTTATCAAAGGTACCAGGCTTATAATTCAATACGTCAGACGCGCATTTCGTTTACAATGATTTTAAACAAAGTAAGAATTCAATGTTAAAATAAGTTACAACATCTTACTTATTTCTTTTCTAAAAGTCTTTGATCAATTAAGGGCATACGATACAGTTTTGATCCCGTATTTACAGTTTGAAGAAAATTTCTATATATCTAATGTTTGCCTGATTAAATCAAATATGTAATAAAAAATATACCTTCATGTGCTACTTTTTGAGTTAAATGAGGTCGAAATTTTGTTTATTTGCTAAACATTCGGATTTTGGACGAATGTTTCCTTTCGAAAGAAACCAATAACATTTTTGTTTTAAAAGATAAACACAAATTGCTTTTGTTAAAAAAATTGTAATTTCTGTATTTTATAAGTATCCTAAAAATTATGCACTTTTTTTTTATCAAATGGTCATGAATTGAGAAAAACCGTGATTTTTGGCTGTATATTTATCATAACTTAAAAAATTAACACTATTAACAGTTTTATAAAATTTGGTCCACATAATCTCCCTGCAAAATGAAACAAAATGTCGTTTTAAAAAAATAGGTGTCCATGCACTCGTTTTCAAATTAAATCAGTTTGAACGATAAAAATTAGTCGAAAAATGCATCTTTTCCCGATATGTCATAGTTTGATCGTGAAAATAACATTTTACGTTAGCAACGTCATTACCTCCCCTGTAACTGTTTTGTATGCCCTACATATATATATATGAAACTGCATATTGATCATTGTAAGGTATGCTCTGAACGATTCAAGCAATACGTCGGCTTCATATCTTGACTTACATCTAGAAATTGACAATGAGGGTCGTTTGAAAATAAAACTTTACGACAAAAGAGATGATTTCAGCTTTCCAATTGTGAACTTTCCATTTCTAAGTAGCAACATTCCAGCAGCACCTGCATACGGGGTATATATCTCCCAATTGATACGATATTCCCGTGCTTGCATTTCCTATCATGATTTTCTTGATAGAGGGTTGCTGCTCACAAGGAAGCTATTAAACCAAGAGTTCCAAATGGTGAAATTGAAATCATCCCTTCGTAAATTTTACGGACGCCATCACGAGTTGGTTGACCGTTATGGAATAACCGTTTCACAAATGATATTGGATATGTTCCTTACGTCGTAACTACAATCCCCTTCCCTTTCATGAATGTGACCTACCGAATTAGACTATTTACCGGATTTGTAATCACATAAGCAACACGACGGGTGCCACATGTGGAGCAGGATCTGCTTAATCTTCCGGAGCACCTGATATCACCCCTAGTTTTTGGTGGGGTTCGTGTTGTTTATTCTTTAGTTTTCTATGTTGTGTCATGTTTACTTTTGTTTTTCTGTTTGTCTTTTTCATTTTTAGCCATGGCGTTGTCGTCAGTTTGTTTTAGATTTATGAGTTTGACTGTCCCTTTGGTATCTTTCGTTCTCTCTTGTATATTGAATTGACTCGAATATATTGTGTACCACTCAATTATATTGATTAAGCCTTTTTCAACTTGAGCTAACGTTACCTTTATTATTGTATTAAGATTAAACTGTCATGTTTTTTTTTAAATTTCAGAAAACCTGTCCGTAGAAGTGTATGCAGCCGTTGTTTTATTATAATGATCGATTTTTCCTTATCCTAGGACCAAAAATTAATACACTAAAATTATTATTATAATAAAAGGTGAGACTTTATTTTGTTTCATCTGTCAACCAACGGCAGTTATTCCTCCAATCTCTACAATATAAAAACGAAGATGTTGGATGATTGTCAATGCGACAACTATCCACCAAAGTATAAATGAAGTAGATGCTAGCGATTTAAGACAACTGAACGGCCTCCAATAGTGACTAAAACACAGCGGTTTGTTACAACTAAATCGAGTTATGAGTATTGAATAGTGGTATACTATTATTTCCTCAAATTATATCCTGTATTCGGCGATTATAGGTACCGATATAAAAGAAATGCATTTTATGAAATAATTCATTATAGAACAGTTAAATTTTAATATGTGTAAGCATCTTCTTCCAAGCTTAGACTCGAGACACATACAATAATTATACATGATTTCCATGGTATCTTGGCAAGCTTTATTTTTGTTTTAAATCGATATAGGTTTGGGGTTGGGGATGGGGACACTTCAACACTTTATGGTTTTGGAAACCCCAAGAAAGATGACAGTCGACGAAGTGTTATTGGAACTTTATTGACATATCACATGTATCATGTATTTCTGATAAATTTCCTATTTACAAACAGATGACTTATTCCAGCGGCACGTTCTAAACTACGTATATAGGAAGTGGCACTCCCATGATAGATTTTAATGCAATCAAATATTAAAAAGATAAGAAGAACACTATAGAACAGTACTATCGTTTATTGTATCTATATTACACCGTATTTCCTTAGATGAAAGACTACATTTTCATTTTAAAGAGCATGGGACGAGAAATGTCCAGGAGATATAAACTTACTAACAGACGACACAGTACGTCGGTCAACAAGACTTTACGATGACCCAGATTTACGTTCTCCAAAATCAGAATTAATAATTCATTCAGTTTGTAATTAAGAGTATACTCGTAACATAGTTACTAACTTTAATCTCTGGCCAATAAACAACAAAGTCGCATGCTTCAAGGTTCAACTTAATTTTCTACCTGAATACAAGTGTTATAGGCACACAGGCATCATATAGGTTGTTATATATCATCAGTTTCAATGCCTCGTCATCAATATTTGGGCATTCATTGTGTGGTTACATATGAGCATTTCTTTCAGTTAGTCTGTAAATCCCTCTTAGTTCAGCCAAATGTTTATGTTAGGTTAATTCAGCAGGAGGTTACAGTCAAATCAACTAATTTCTGATTGTACATGTTCATTGTTATGTGAATCCTTCAGAAATTATTCCATCTTTTGATATAATAATTGTACTTTATTAAACGGTTCACTGAACGCAGTTGAGAGGTAAAAGATAACAAAAGGGCTACTCAAAAGTTGAAAATAAACTGATAACACTATGGATATAATACCAAATAGACAAAATATAGAATAAAGACACAACAATATAAGACTGTTTAACACAAACCCCAGAAACAAAGATATTAGGTAAGAAGGAAGGGTTAGTTGATCCTGCTTCACATATGGAAGTTGCTCATAGACGACAAAACACTGTAATATGTGTAATTTAGTAGTTCAACTGTCAGAATATTCTGTCATAGAACTGTTCTAACCTGTCCTAGAACAGTTCTACCTAGAACAGTTCTACCCTAGAACTGTTCTAAGTAGAACTGTCAGAATCAGTTCTAGGTAGAACTGACTAAATCAGTGCTAGGTAGAACTGTCAGGATCAGTTCTAGGTAGAACTGCCCAAATCACTTCTAACCGTAGAACTGTCAGCAGAACTGACTAAATCAGTCAGGACTGTAGAACAGTTCTAAATGACGTCACTGCAGTAAGGGCACTTTAGAATTTAGAAGAAATAAATCACTTCCAATTACTTTGCTATATATTAAATAGCAGATTTTCTATATTTTTTAATGATCAAATGACTGTTATTACGTTACATGTACAAATATCGAAGTGAATAGAATGTTACTCAACTCATCGGAGAAATATTTTTATAAGATTGCATACGGAAACATCATTGTTTACGTTTCTTCGTTCCCCGATTTTAACAGTCTCTTCCTAAATAAAACTCGATCTGCATTTAATTAATGGAATTTTAATCGTAATTTACCTTGTTCGCCTTGGATTTACATTCATTTAAGATTCTGTTTTGACAAATGTTCAAACGAAAATTGTACAGTGGATGCATTATGGGATATTAATGAAAAAGGTGTTGTACAACGTAAAAAAGCTATAGGTCTATATACATTTGCACCATCTCGTCAATTTAGCCAGACTTATCCATAACGATTATAAATGATATCTGGGAGTCTGCAACTCAGAAAAATATACTGGATCTAAACATGAATGAAACATTTGCCCCTGGACGTTCGGCTACAAACAAAATATGCATTTTTCTTTGCCTTCTTCAAATTATATTAACAGTATACTATTCCAAGAAGAGAACTTCCCATACATGTACTTTTTATTTTATTTTTGAAATAAAGTATATGAATCAGTCATGTGAGTGTTGGATGATGCCATTAAATAGTTTTGTTTTAAAAAAAAACCATCACAAACTACTGACTTAAACATGTTAAAAAGTCACTTTAGCATGTTTAATGACGGTTCATTATTATGGATACAGAGAGGAAATAACAGCGCGCTAAATTCTTATAAATACACCTTGTCGCTATTTGTCTGCCATTACTGAATATCACACAGGTTCCCGTAAAATTTTGACGTCATAAAACAAAATATCTGACGCCACAATGGAAAAGTCATTGTTGTATGGTTCAAAAGTTCAAGAGGCCGGGTCAGCCAGGATTAGCGATAAGGTGTATTGTGTTTCAAAGATGGTGTCATTTTTATCATACGATCCGTCCTCACATAGAAATAATATTGGTTTACCATGTTTACAATGAGGCCATATACATGTATATTTACATGATAAAGTGTAAGTAAGTTCAGTTTTGGTTGATGCGGTCAAATAATTTTGTTAAAACAACTCTCACTCAGTCTGATATATCGAAACCACTGAAATTTGTTTACAATTCAATATTTTGAATAAAAAGAGGACTTGCTGATATTCTAAATTGATGTGGAAATTTTTTTGTAGCCAATGTGTTCCAATATTCATTGATATTGTTGTCATTTGAAATATACAATCCATCGTAATATGTATTACTATAAGTGATTTAGTATGCGGCTATATATATATCAAGATTTACATAACAAAGTGTAATTATGGTCAGTATTGGTTGATGCTGTCACATATATGGTCAGTTTTGGTTGATGCTGTCAAATACATGTATGGTCAGTTTTGGTTGATGCGGACAAATAATTTTGTTATATTCATCATGAGTCAGTCTGAGATATCAAAACTACTGAAATTAGTTTACGATTCAAAATTTTGATGAAAAAGAGGACATGCTGGCACTATAAACTGATGTGAGCATAATTTTATTTTCCAATATTGCTTTCATTTATATTAAACAATCCATCCTAATATAAAAATATACGTGATTTACTTTGCGGCTATTAAGATTGACATCATGTACATAATAAAGTGCAAATATGGTCAGTTTTGGTTGATGCGGACAAATTATTTTGTTATACCAGTCAGTCTGAGGTATGAAAACTACTGATATTTGTTTATGATGCAATATTTTGAATAAAAAGAGGACATGCTGGCATTCTAAATTGATGCAAATGAAATTAGGTAGCATTGTGTTCCAATATTTCTATCAGTTGTATTTTCATGATTTTACAATCCATCCTTACATAAAAATATTACAGATTTACTATGCGACTATAAGAGTTACATAAAAAAGAGCAAATATGGTCAGTTTTGGTTGATGCGGTCAAATATGGTCAGTTTTGGTTGATGCTGTCAAATATGGTCAGTTTTGATTGATGCAGACAAATAATTTTGTTACATGATTACATGTTACTGTCAGTCTGAGGTATGAAAACTACTGATATTTGTTTCTGATGCGATATTTTGAATAAAAATAGGAAATGCTGGCACTCTCAATTGATGACAGAAAAAAAAATTGTGGTCATTGATTTCCAATATTGTAGTTATTTATATACTACAGTCCCTCTTGACCTAAAATTATAACTGAACTACTGTGCAGCTATTTAGATTTACATAAAAAAAAGCAAATATGGTAAGTTTTGGTTGATGCGGTCAAAAGATTTTATTATACGACTCAGTCTGAAGTATGAAAACTACTGATATTTGTTTATGATTCAATATTTTGAATAAAAAGACTCTGAGGACATGCTCATTGGCAGATCAAGTAGCGGCGGGGGGGGGGGGGGGGGGGGGGGGGTTGTTTCAGGAGTTGGAACCCCCCTTTTTTTGACGATCAATGCATTTGAATGGGAACATATAGTTGGAACCCCTCCCCCTTTTTAAAATGGTTGGATCTGCCCCTGCATGCTGGCACTATAATTGATGCTAACAAAATTGTTTTCCAATATTGCTGCAACTTGTATAGTACAGTCCCTCTTGACCTAAAATTAAAACTGAAGTACTGTGCAGCTATATAGATTTGCAGAAAGAAAGAGCAAATAATGTCAGTTTAGATTGATGTGGTCAAAAGATTTTTGTTAAACAGGTCCGTCCGAGATATGAAAACTACTCGTAAACAGATATTACATTTGGTTAACTTAATGAGGTCAGATAATTTTGTTATGTGATAACGAGCCATCCTGACTCCCAGAATAACAAATGTAAAACAATTCAAATAATACACCCCCCCCCCCCTAATACTAATTAACGGCCTAATTTACGTTACAAAAAATGAAAGAAAAACAAATATTTAATGTTACACATCAACAAAAGAAAATCACTGAATTACGGGCTCCTGACTTGGAACAGGCACATACATGCAGAATATGGCGGGGGTTAAACACGGTTCTCTTGCCGATTATAAATCTGAAATAAAACCGGCAAAATAGCAAAACTCTATGTAATATTAATCGCTATTTTGCCGAAGCCTTAATATTAAGACAAATATTTCTTAAAACTTATAAATCAATTCTAGCCGTAGAATTTATAAATCAATTTTAGCCGTAGAATTTATAAATTAATTCTGGCCGTAGAATTTATAAATCAATTCTAGCCGTAGAATTTGAAATCAATTCTAACTGTAGAACTGTTCTAGAAGTAGAACTGACCAAAGATTTGGTCAGTTCTAGCTAGAACTGTCTAAAACTGTTCTAGGGTAGAACTGTCAGGATCAGTTCTAGCTAGAACTGTCCAAATCAGTTCTAGGTAGAACTGACCAAATCAGTATATCTACATCTTGTTCAAAACTAATATATTATTGAGATAATGGGAATAGTCGGACTTTTTAGCTGTTTTTGCTTTTTTTTTCTTCTACATGTGTGTTATCCGATTATCATGTTTACATAAACTAGCTTATAAGTTTGTTTAAACATATTTATTGATAGACTGGATAGGAAAACAAGTTATTGAAAATAAACTCATCATAGATTCCAGGACCAAATTTAGTATATACGCCAGACGCGAACTTATCTTAATTTCTTTCCACTTTGCGGGTGCGAGTGCTGTCTTATAGAACCATTAGCCTGCTCTTTTTTTATAATTATACAAGGGTATATTTAACATGTAACAGATATGGCTCTCTCTTAACACGGGTCAGCCATTGATCGTCCCCTCCGACGGACTATTATCGTATCCTCAAGACCATACTCGCAAATGGTGTCAAGGTAGAGCCGAAATTGATGCTGACGTCCATGTGCGTATAATATGCTGACTCTAAATAAAGCTTATTTATTTATAAGTATAACATAAACAACATAGTGTATGTGATAAGTGAAGCAATCCCTATTACATGTACAATGTACAAGGTATAATGCCTGCATCGCCCTGTTCAAAATCAAACAATAAGATTCATAATAATGTTAAATTTTATTAAAATACAATATAAAGATATGGTAATTGCACCTGTATAGACTCATATGAGATCCCATATCTATCAAGATGAAAATCTACAGTTTTGGAACATAAAAGGATCTTTGAAAGGTCTCTGTCGTTATGGTATGTATTGGATAGGGTGATTGTACCTAATATTGGCTTTTTTATAATTCTGAAAATTCCATGATTATAAAAATATATTCAATAAAAAATTTTTTATTTGTTTTGTTATCACATTGACATACATGTATACCACTCATTATATTTTGTCTATTTACCATTTTTTTTTATTGGTTTGAAATATTAGTTTTTTAAACTTGATTTCATTTTGTTATACTCATGTTGTACTAATTTTAAAAGATGAATATAATCATGAACATACAAGAAATAATAATTATATCTTTTTGAACCTTGACAAGAAACTATATAAATTAAAATCATTCCTAAAAATATCACATGCATTTCAAAAATTAAATGTCCATTTTAAAATGAAAAGTAAACTTTTAAACAATTTATTTTGATGACTCCCTGTTTATTGTTTAAAAATCATTGTTGATTATTTTTTGCTTGTTAAGTTCATATGTAAATTGAAATCTATACCATTGTGATTTAGTAAACTGTGTCAAATCAATTGATAATGAACTGTCAACAATACACAAGAACATTATATGATATCTCTAAAGGCATTTTAAAAAACTTCAAACAAATTCCGAACATAAATTCCCTACTGTTTTCTTTCAAAATAGTTATATATTTTTTTGTAGATACCAACATTGGGAACAAAAACATCATAATGAACAATACAATATGAATGCATGTATATATTTATTTTACATAATTCCCTCCTTTATATTGATAGACAATAACCACCGGCGGAGCTTTAAAGTAAATGAATGCTCAAAAACTCGTAAATTTCTGTATTTATATCCTTATAAAGTAGTACGTTTACAGGCTTCCTTTGTGATTGGTTAGATCGCTTTCACGCACAAGCGCTTCATACAAACTGTATTTTGATCTACGATTTTAAAACTGTAGAAAAACATTAAAAAACAGTATGGGATTGCACGTTAAAAGTCAATATAGTAGTGGAGAGTTGTGATGGAGTTAAAATTTACTTCTGGGCGGAAAGACATTCTGTCTGACTTTTTCGATAAACCAAAGACCCTGTCTGGAAGATATAAAGCTTAACGCGTCTGGTAGGAATCAAACGATAACTCTAGCAGTTCGAATACGAAGAGTTCAATGCTCTGCATCTTAAAAGCCAGCTCTATAATGAGGCTGCATGTGATCTCTTACAATAGAACATTTCTGCCCTTTTTAATATATACTTTTTCAGTGGCTCCCCCGAATAACACAAAATATTTCCCACTGGACTGTAAATCAAAGTCAGGCCATTACTAAAGTATTATTTTTCAAAGCAGGACTCATTTACTGCAAAGATGACCATTCCTTCATCGTCAGATCTATGTGATTGGTTTGAAGACTGGTGTGTTTTATCTAGTATGCAAAACAAGCAATAGTGTCACTAGATGGCGTGTCAACAGGCTATTGTAGCTTTCCTTATATGAAGTGGTATGGGGTTTGCTGAAAAAAAAACTTTGCGGTAACCTGCACGTCATTTAGTGCATGTCTGGTGGATAGCTTTCTTATTTGACACTAATTCATAACACATCTTTTATGAATGGATCTTTAGTCAAGAATCTAAAAATGAATAAAGTGAGATGTTGGTACCTATACATAAAAAAATGAATACTGAACTTATTATATTACAAGTTTAGTAGAAGGCCAAAAGACAAGAAGGTATACATGTAGTTGAGACAAATTGAATACTAGATAATACTGTAATTTAAGGGCATACAATACAGTTTTGATGCCGTATTTACATTTTGATAAAAATTTCCATATAGACTATTTTTTACCTGATTAAATCAAATATGTAATAAAAAAATACCTTCATGTGCTACTTTTTGAGTAAAATGAGGTCGAAATTTTGTATATTTGCTCGAAATTCAGATTTGTGGCCGTATTTTCCCTTTCGAAAGAAAGACAAAACTTTTTTTGTTTTAAAAGATAAACACAAATTGTTTTTTGTTAGATAATTTGTAATTTCTGTAGTTTATAAGTATCCCAAAAATTTAAACATTTTTTTTAATTCAGGAATAACGCATATTTATCAAATGTTCATCAATGTAGAAAAAACATCATTTTTTGCTGTATATTTATCAAATTTTAAAAAAATGCACTATTTACGCTTTCATGAAAATTGGCACACATAATCTCGCGTAATCAAACCAAATGGCATTTTAAAACAGAGGGGACCATGAACTCGTTTTCAAGTTAGATAAGTTTGAATGATTAAAATCAGTCGAAAACTGAATATTTCCCCTATAAGTCATAGTTTGACGCTGCAAAAACAAAACAATTAACGTTAGCAACGTCATTACCTCCCCTGTAACTGTATCGTATGCTCTTAAGGATGTATTCTGCTGACTTTTCAGTCTCGTTCAGTCTCATTCAGTCTCGTTGAAATCGTTCTTGAATTATTTCGAAAACATGTGATACAAGTGGAAAATATCAATCAATTTTAAAAATATTATAATCAAACATAACTATGTAAAAAAATTGTGTATTTACAATGTATGGTTTTTGAGTAATCCAGTTTTCAAATTTTACGACAAATCAAGTCAGTATTTTTAGCCAAAATTTTGAGAAAATGGGTGAGGGATACAAAAAATGATTTTACAAGAATTATGTATATCCCATATCATTTTGGTCTTTTCAAATTTCTTAGATATGTATTTTTTCAATCATTTAATAACAAAAAAGTTGAAATAATATGCATTTTGTTCTTAAAACTGAGAAAAATCACAAAAATACAACATTGACAGCATGGTAAATTTTACACAAAAAAGCGTCAAAATATGATAAAACTTTCTTATATTAACACCTACCTATAGTTTTTTAAGTAAAATTTATGCAGATTGGTTCATTTCATCTTTATCGAAAGTATGAAAAAAAAATTTTTTTCACGATAATAGCCCAAAAATAGGTAAAAATCGATGAAAAATGGAAAAATCATCAAAATTGGGCATTTTCAAAGGGCCGTAGAAAAAAAGAAGTGCACCACCATATGATTTTTTCTTCACCAATTATTTTGTTGCAGTCTTATAAATGTAAAAATCAGGTTAAGAAAAAAAGTTTAATTCTAGAAATTTTTGGCTCCTCAGAGGTGTACATCCTTAACATGCAAAATGTTGCAGGAAGCAACCTTAAAGTATTAAACCCACTCATTTGAAATCGTCACATCTTCTAATATCGGCGACTGTACATCGGACTAGATTTTATATACAAGTGGTAAGCATTAAAAAAAGAATGGATATAAAGCCATGTTGAATACATTCAGTTCAAAAAAATGTGGACTAGTTCAGAGAACAAAAAAAGGCGCAAAAATGTGGCGATGTTATAATGTCTTGTGAGGTTTAAACCCGCCACTAATACATGAGTACATTTAAAAAAAAATGTCAGTAGTAAGACAATCTAAATCAAAATCGATGCTGTTCTCTCTTAACACGGGTCAGTCATTTATCGTCTCCATCCGACGCACTATCATCGTTTCTCGAGACTACTCGCAAAAGGTGTCAAGAGAGAACCGAAAATTCAGTCCAATCCACTACACCATTCGGTCTCTTTGGAAGAGTTGTCTTATTTGAAATCATACCCCATCTTCTGTTTTTACGTATTTGTCACCATACGGCCTTCAACAATGAGCAAAACCCATAATAAACTAATAATGACTCATTATGATAAATAATTCAAACGAGAAAAGTAACGGCCTTATAAGACCATGTAACAAAACGGCAAACAAACAAAAAAATAAATATAATATACAGCAACAAACGACAACCACTTAGGTACTATAAAAAGCTGTCTTGGGACGGACATTGTCTATTATTTATGTCAGTACTTATCAATGGACATTAGCTTTTTGGGATATAAATACTTATTCATTTCATATTAGGCATTTATAGCTTGCTGTTTGGTGTGAGCTAAGGCTTAGTGTTAAATACTGTACTTTGACCTATAGTGGTTTACTTTTACCAATTGTGACTTGGATAGGGAGTTGTCTCATTGGCAATTTTACCACATTTTCTCATATAATCATAAGCTAACTTTTGTGAAGATTTTTTGTCGGTTGGCCATAACATTGGTTTTTTTTTTCTTCATTATATGTCTTTTAAGGTAATAAACTTAGAGAATAAATTGATGAAATACAAGATTTATTAAACAAAAATTCAAATCACGTGTTTTTCACATAATATACGTTTCAACCAAAAGAATAACATGATTGCGTCCCCTTACCCTTCCGGAGCACCTGATATCACCCCTAGTGTTTTGGTCGGGTTCGTGTTGTTTATTCTTTAGTTTTCTATGTTGTGTCATGTGTGCTGTTGTTTGTTTGTCTTTTTCATTTTTAGCCATGGCGTTGTCAGTTTGTTTTAGATTTATGAGTTTGACTGTCCCTTTGGTATCTTTCGTCCCTCTTCTTTTATAAAGAGTGTTGTTGTAAATATGATACAAATCAATATATAGTTAATGCCCATGATAACGTATTGTAGAAGAAAAAAATGTCTTCCGAATATGAAGTTGATGAAAAAAACTCTGAACCATTTGTTTTACAATATAAAATTGATGGTCAAAAACCCTGAACCATTACAATTAACTTTCCTTCAAAAGATAGTTCAATCAAAACTGCATCAGGCAAGTAATGAAACCGTAATGATACTTTGTATAGAAAGCTCTTTCTTTACATGCATACCAATGCTTACTAATCAACCCACAGATTTTGTTTGGATTCTGGTTTGAACTGAAACATATCCTTGTACATAACAGAACTTAGAGATGCTGTTGATTCTCGGTTGAGATTATAAATGGACGATTCGACCAATTCTTTGTTTACTCCCAAAGTCCATCCGTTGTTTGAAAGTATTGACGATTCTCTAAATGATATAGGTTTCCCTTGTACTTCCGGTCTGGAGGCAGAAAATTCAATGTTTTTGTATGCCTCAGTTTTCTCTTTTGGTTTCCTGCCAAAGAAATGTTCAATAAATAAACCATTCAGTAGTTCAGAAAAAAAGGAAACCTTTCGCTTTTCTAGCTCTTGCATGATCAAATATGCAACTGCCTGGGGTCAAATAGAGTATGTGTAAGTATGATATTACATATACATCGATTTTCATACTGCAGGAATTTTAAAGCAACAAAAATGTGGAAAATTTTTCAACTCTAACGATGCTATTTCTGTGAAAAGATTAATACTGAATTTCTGTGATGAATTATTACAAATGTAAAAACACTCTCGAGAAAAAGTAAAGCTCCTTACTAACGGGGTTTCTTTTTCTCAGTTTGATTGAATTGAAAAATAAAATTGAGAATGGACATGGGGAAAGTGTCAAAGATAGTTATTACAACAACCCGATCAAAGAGCTGAAAACAGCTGAAGGTCAACAATGGGTCTTCAATACAGCGAGAAAATCCCGCTACCGAAGGCGTGCTTCAGCTAGTCCGTAAACAAAAAAAAAATGTACTAGTTTAGTGATCATTGGCGTCATACTCAACTCCGAAACATTTAAAAGAAATTAAAATTTAAAATCATACAAGTCTAACAAAGGCTAGCGGCTCCTGACTTGGGACAGAAAAAACTGTTTTGTATTAGGTTTTTGAATTTTCCATAGTTTGGTTACGAGCACCGCACTGAATACAGATATTATTTGCCGAAATGTGAACTTGGTGCAGTAAAACTTATACATTTATATATATTTTATCAATATAGCTGTTTTATATAATTGTTTGTCGACTTTGCGTAAATATGTGTTTTTATTCGACAATTGACATTTCTACCATACAAATACATGTTGTTAGAAAAAAATGAAGCAATAAACGTGTACTAGACGTTTTTATAGTCTCCTTGTATCCATAATCCTGTTTCTGTTGCGAGCATTCGGTTACGCAACGCGTAAATTGTGCGCAAAACCAAAACAAGACAAAAGCTCCGCATGCCTCGCTTAAAAGTTGATAATTTTGTATTTTCATTTTATTTATTGAGATTGAAACAAATGCTTACCTCTTTTTCTTTTTCAGAAACAAAATACAACATATCAATAATAGAATTGTTAGAATAGCCCCAAGGATTGCTGCCAATATCCACACCCAATTACCTGCAAAACAAATAAATAACTACTATTTTTATCAATTGAAAATATCAGGGCAATACACACAGTACAACGGACTTTAATTGTATAAAAGGATAGAAGAGGGTCCGTGAAAATGTATGTGCTGTGTATAAAATAAACTTAGCTATAAAAGATCGATACAATGCCCCGTAGGTACTGATGTTAAATCAAGCAAACCGTTCCGAGAAAAAAAAACAAGATATACAGCATTAATGAACTCATTGGACAAACATCAGATGCCGTTATGCAAAAAAACAGATATTACTTTATAGGAGAAAATACATCGTACGCACAGGAAAAATATATTCTTGAACATTATTTTAAAGGCGTTTTCTATTTTGACTAAGAACACATTTGACTGTGCATGGTGGGTGATAAATGTAAAGAAGGACACGATAACCCTGCCAACGTATTCGTCCTAGCTACTTTTGAAATTCCTGTAATTTCGTCAGTTTTTATATGTAACCTTGGTTTGACAATTTACGAAATTTGAACTGTTACATCGGTAAATAAAAGCCTTGGTTCATGTTATTCATAGTGTTTCTGTTTGTACTGTTACAGAGTACAATTATATCCGAGATATCATAATCCACACGGTGTTTTCTTTAGGATTATATATATTATCTTATCTTGACAGTTAGGGTAAACTAAATCAACAATTACAGATTATAATGTAACTTACAGTTAATATTAATAATTTCTGTTATAGTACTTTCTTATTGACAACGGAAAAGTGGTAAAAGATTATTGGTTCATAACAAAAAAAAAACTTCTTCAACTTCAAACCCAAGAGCAACAGAATGGCACTTTAATTACTTTCGTTTTCCAAACAACTAGGTATAAAAAGACAGTCCCACGAACGAATACACGTTTTACTTGCTAGATTTTATCTTGTTATACTTACTATCAAGTTATCAGGTATTTTTTTATGTTATTTATACGTGTTTCTCGCTTCTCGTTTTTTTATTTTATATAGATTAGACCGTTGGTTTTCCGGTTTGAATTGTTTTACACTAGTAATTTTGGGGCCCTTTATAGCTTGTTGTTCGGTGTGATCCAAGGCTCCGTGTTGAAGGCCGTACATTGACTTATAATGGTTTACCTTTTTTTAAAATTGTTATTTGGATGGAGAGTTGTCTCATTGGCACTCACACCACATCTTCCTAAATCTATTAGTTTCTTAATTGTACACATTATTTTTGAAATGTTGTATTTCTTTCTTTAGAATACCAATGTCTTTGTTTGTTCCTCATTAGTTTTACTAACGGAGTAGTTCGCCTTTTCATCATCTTAAATGTTGATGTTACATGTACAAGCAATGGCGCCTTGGATGACCAATGAACTTTAAAGGATAGCAATAGTATTTAGAAACACTTTACATACATGTACCATGAAAACATAGTTTTACTAGATGTGTCAAAGCGACACGAATGGCCCCGTCTCAAAAAGTTGGAAAATCTTCAATTTCAATAACACATATGACACAAACATGATGGTAGTCTCACATTTAAAAAATCAGCTCAAAATCTGGAGGCGTATAGAAAAATGTGATTTTCAACAATTTTCAAAGTTGTAAACCCTTAATCCCTTAATTTTGGCAAAAATTAGCGGAGCGGAACGAAACTTAAACTTGATCTGTAACTCTTCATGGTTAGCTCACATGCAAAAAATCAGCCCAATATCTAAAAGCGTTTAGACAAAAAGTCCGTATAAATGTGAATTTCAACAATTTATCAAAGTCTATAGCCCGTAATTTCGGCAAAAATTAACCGAGCCAAACAAAACTTTAACTTGATCTGTAACTCATCTTGGTTAACTCACATACCAAAAAATCAGCCCAATATCTGAAGGCGTTTAGAAAAAAACTCTGTATAATGATTAGTTGCGGAATGACGGAATGACAGAATGACAGAATGACGGATTTACGGAATTATGGACCAGGGTAAAACTATATGGCACCGAAAACTCCGGTGCGGGGCCACACAAATGGACTCATTTTCTTATTTTGATATCGAGCTTGAATGTTTAGAATTATTATAAAAAGTTATGATGAAAGAAAAAAATGCATACTCGATGAGCTATCTGTCTCTTCTATAACTGTAGCAGCTTCTGTTGTTACGCCAGGTTCTACTGGACAATCACTAGCAACATTGGCTACAGCACCTTCATCTGTAAAGAGATATCATTCTATTCATTTCATGTCAAAAATAAGATACTTCTGTAAAGAAAGGGAGTGATTTTTGTAAGTTCAACTTGACTAAATTGAATGATTTTGGAGAGTAGAATTTACAGTTTGTCCATGTTGCCATTTTACGTACGCTTAGCATTTTCTGCATGCCTTATCAAAATGTTTTGAGCAAATGTACCGTGGTGACCTATGTTGGACCCATGTTGGATAACTTTTAGATTAAAACATTGTGAATTAGATGGAGAGTTAGCTCATTGGCACTCATACCACATTTTCCTATTTCTGTATAGGAGATTGTGAAAACATACCTATATTTAATTTGCTTTCACGCCAAAAACATTTAGTATTTCAATGGTCAATGCATCATTCTGTGTATATATGTAAAAAAAAATTATTGATATTATGTTTTTTTTTAATTCAAATACTTACCAAGCTTTGGAACTAAAGAAGGAATCATGTTACATAAATATACAAAATCGGAAACAGAATGCACGTAGTAATCGTCTGGGTCGTTGGCAATTCCCTCAATTTCAATTTGATCAGGCTTACTTCCAACTGCAATCGAAAATAATTCAGCAGACAAATCGTTACGTAACTTATCAGCCATAGTGATAGTTGCTACCAGATCAATTGACGCCCCATCAGTCATTACAACAACCAATTTTTCAGCGTCGTCTCGCGCTCCATCAGACGTTAATGTTTTATTTCGCACGTGATTCAATGCGTCATAAGTATAAGTCCCTCCATTTGTTGACATTCCTTTCAAGTTAGCAATTGCAATCAATAATTCTTCTTTTGTAGAGTAATCGTTAAATTTTATTTCAGTGTGTACTTCGTCATTGAAAGATACGATCGAAATCTTTACATTATCGGAGCCAATATCGAGATATGACGTCACATTATAGATGAAATCAATCGTTCCGTTTATATCGTCTGATGTTAAACTTCCAGATCTGTCTACAACAAATACTATATCTGAAAAAAAACATTTTTTTTTACTAAGCTTATATAGTTCCTTTTACTTAGAGTGTATTTTTCCTTAATTTTTTTTCTTTTTTCCTCGCTCATTTCTTAGATTTTTTTGGGTGAAAATGAAAGACGAGAGGTGAAATAAATTTTTGGATGTTGTATTTAAACTGATTTTGATATGGAATGAGTGATTAGGCCAAGTGCAAACAGGTAATATTTACAGTTTTTGGAACATTTCTTGACTTGTCAATACGGGTATGGATGTGTATTGGCTAAATTTGTAAAAGTGATTGGTTCAATCTTTCTGAATTTTGGATATATATTTGGACTAGGACTATACATTACACACACAAAAAAAATTGACAAAAGTGCATGGTGCAATATTTTTAATATAAAGAACTGATAGAGGAATTAATTGTTGTCTGTGGCCATCAGTACTATGAATAAACTAATATGTAAATTATATAAACAAATTGATGGGCACCAAGTACCGTTATAAATGACCCCCAATACAACAGACAACACTAAATTTAACTATACCTAAAAAAAAATATACAACAAACACAAACAAGACAAACAACAACGAATGGTCAAGATGGGCCATCTTGCGTAATATGCGATTATGTCATTTTTACGCACGCATTAATATTCCTTTTTCAATTTCCAATAAGTTATATGACTAAGTTCCAACATAAAAGTCTGCAGGGTCTAGCTGCTAGGAAAACATTGCCAAATTAGGCCGCTCATATGATGAAAAAGATGTACAAGGAAGCTACAGCTATTGGTTGTACACCTGCCACTCAAGAAAAATGTAAAATATGCACGCCATACGATGAGGCAAGAGAAACAGGGAACTTTTGTGATGGCAAAGTTAAAATCGTTTCTTATAATTAATTTTCATTTTGTATAAAGTATGCCCATATGTTTACAGAAGGACATACATATAAGTTATTTACTCTATAAAGATAGTTGTTAAAATCTGTGTCATTTGATTCTTGTTGGAGTGATGCCTCGTTGCATAGCAGTTATAAACCATCTTTTTTTTATATATTTTTAAATTTTATTTAAAATTTTGGAATGATAGCATTCAAAAATGATACATTCGTAAAAATAAATCGACGTAAATATTTTAACATTGGAATATTTACTTAATCCTATTAACAGTTTGCAGACTAATCTGTTCCGTGCTTTTGTTGAACAATAATTTAAATAATGGACATGTCTGTTTGAATATACTTTACTATAAATAAAATTAGGTTTACCATGCGCATGTTTTGATTGTTACAAGTCTGCAACACTCCCGAATAGTTCTAGTTCTTAACCTTGCATTTTATTTCAAACATTTTCACTTTTAAAAAAGAGCCCTTAAACATTTAGAAAATATATGTAATTGAGTTACACCTTTGTTTTTAGCATCCCACGACCTGTGTCTACGTGTACATTAGGTAATACTAAATACATGGATAAAAAGATATTTGAATGATATTAACTTTGTACAGGATTATTTTACAAATTAAAAACACGTATATTTTTTATCTTCATTTCACAATTACCTAAAACAACACTTGATTCAAAGATGCTGCGTTTCTCAAAACGAGGTTACCTACCTAATGGAAAACAATCTTATCTGAATCTTTTCCAGAAATATTTCTGTGTATTTATACAGCTTATTTGCACAAATATTTATTTTAATAAAGTGTCAAGAAGATTTGTTGATGTTGATAAGTGCACTGAAAGTGAAAAATGTGCCTTATCCTAATTCATTATCGGTATTGTGTGGGTATGATACTTTATCAACCGATATATGCTTGTATCAAATACTGCTAATGCATGCATTAATTGAATTGGCCGTCCAACTGTTTTGGAACAAGCGCTTCTGAGAAGTCCTCTTCAAAGAAAAATGCGCGTCTGGAAATACAAAGCTATCAGCATGTACATGTACATAGATATAGGAGGATGTGATATGAGTGCCAATGAGACAACTCTCCGCCATGTATGAATAAAAAGAAGATGATGGGAAACAAAAACCCCAAAAAGACGCCTCAAATGCAGCATAATGTCTTCAACCTATATTTAAGGAATGACTGTAATATTTTTTCTGTCTATGAAGAAATAACATAAAAAATTCGGTGCACACTGAATAACGCGCGTAGCGGGGTATTTAACAGTGTGCACCACATTTTTTATGTTATTTCGAATAGACAGAAAAAAAAATATTACAGTCATTTCTTATAATTTAATTCTAAATTCCATTTTAGACCGTAGAAAACCATGAAAAAACAGTAATGACGTCACGGTCACATGACTAAATTATGTCTATGGGCTGTTAACAAAATAACGTCAGCCAATCAGAAGACATGTAGCATCCAAAATTAAATTATATACATGTAACAGTACTTCCAATATATTATAACAGAGACTAACAGATTAACATAAATACATATACGGCGTCGGAAGTCCCTTTTTAATGGTATCTCCTCGATCTCATGTTCTTTAAAGAAGCGATATTATCACGAGAAGACGAAGACCTGTAACGTGTATAGTTTTTCCCCTATTGGTCAACACCAATACAAATTGAATGTATGCTGTAATGTTGACCAGTTAACATTATAAATATACCATTATGTTAACATAATGATGATCGAATCTAACTTGAACCGTCTTGAATAGATTAGTAAGTTCTGTTCGAAACATATGGGAAAATACGAATCTTGTATTTGGACAGTTTCTATTTTGAAGGTTTGCTATTTATGTTCATCCATCATATTTTAAAACTTGAATCAAGGAGGCACGTGTCAAACCTTTACACCATGAATTTGTTTTGCATACAGGACAAAGATAAAGAAGTTTTAAAAACAATCAACAAAAATTGAAAATAGAAGTCTCAGTCTAGTACAATGTATGTAATATATACTAAAAATAAATAGCAGATCTCACAAGTTTCCGTAATATTTTATTTTGGATAGGAATAAATTATTGCCAGAAACTGTCCATATTAATATTTTTAACCATTTAAGACTCCGTGTGAAAGGACTTGACTTATAATTTTTAATTCTATAACATTTTTGATACATTGTGACTTGGATGGAGAGTCGTCTCATTGGCACACATAGCACATCTTTTTTAGTAAAAATTGCAGGGCTTTAGGTAAATGGGCATAGTTTGAATAAATACCAAACAGGGAAAATTTCTCCTACAAGTACTTCTTCTATATATTATAACGTCCTATTTAAAACTTCTTCCATTGTTTTTACCAAAATACACAAAATTGAAATCTCTATATTTTAAATAAAAAAAATATTACCTTTCTTTACACACTCGAACAGATGCAGCAAGTTTCCAAATGTGATGAAAATCAAATAAACTTTCATTGTCCGAAGTCAAATCATAAATAAAATATAATACGTCACTTCGCACTTAATAATATTTTCATTTTTTACACCTATTAACGAAAACAATTACCATAACTTTGACTGTCTTTGATATTGATTTACTGATTGTATTTAAATACTGTTAAAACAAAGTGCAAAAAATAATATTATGATTAGTCAAAGAACTAGTTTAGTGACAAACGTGAAAACTTTGGCGAAAGTTCAATAATAAAGATTATCATCTATTGTATTTTTATTTGAAATAATTCATTTCATAATTTAAAAATGAGATTTACACAGGCACTAACTTATAAATTCATAATATTAACAATTAAACGTACAATATGTATATATAATATATATATATATTTTAAAAATAACATAAGAATTGTGGTCGTATGACTGTCAATGAGACAACTACATGTACATAAATCCCCCCCAAAGTTTTTTTTAATAACTATTTGTAAATTAAAAAACGGATGCTATTTGTCATTTAAAGACTTCTTTAATCATACTGTCTATTTGACAAAAACCTTGCATCTGTTTATTTATAAATTTTCAAAAGTTTATAGCATAATCATTGACAAGATATTCATAACTTCAATAGACGAAAGTGAGAAGCCATGCCCATGTGCGAACATATAGTACCGTAAAAACCGCCGTTTTTGAAATTCTCAATGCGTCATATTTACCAAAAGTTATTGCTTTATCAAGTTATTCTTAACTTTAATTGACGAAAGTGAGAAGCCATGCCCATGTGCGAACATATAGTACCGTAAAACCGCCGTTTTTTTTTAAATTCTCAATGCGTCATATTGACCAAAAGTTATTGCTTTATCAAGTTATTCCTAACTCTAATTGACGAAAGTGAGAAGCCATGCATGCCCATGTGTGAATATGTACATGTAGTACCATAACTTAAGAACCGTTTTTTAACTTCTCACAGCGTCATATTTACAAAAAGTTTATAGCTTTATCAAGTTATTCATTATAACTTCAATGGACGAAAGTAAACCCATGCCCATGTGCGAATATATACATGTAGTACCATAAGAACCGCCGTTTTTACAATTCTCACAGCGTCATGATCGGAACACGCCTGGTAATGAGATGATGAGAGATTAGAGTAGATGTTTGTTTCTATCAAACTACGATTATCTCGTTAGTGAAAGGTAGTGTTATCTGTCAATTATCCAGACAGGTAAATAAACAGGTATAGGGATGAAGAATACCAAGTGAAACAAGAATTAATAACAACAAAATGACGGTCCTCGCGGAAGTTTGTCAGAAAGATAACGCACTCTCGAAAAAGCAGTCCACCAACCTATTAATCGAATTTCTTGTCATTTTGTAATAATTATGACGTCTAAATAAGTGAAAGATGTGATTTTTGTTTTTGTAATTATAGTTTTGTATGTGTGTGACTTTAAGAGAAGGATTTAACATCAGTATTGGTAAGTATCTTTCAAGCTGTAAAATTGAATAACATATATATTAAAACATTCAGAAAATTGGTTTTGAGTCTTAACAAAAATAAATTAAAAAAATTAAGAGCGAATTATTCTTCGTGTATGTTAGTAGTCTCGGTATGTTGTTTGGAAATTGTTTCAGATCGATTGGTTTATTCAAATTATAGAGTTCCTAGATATTTTCGGGTGACAAAATCTCAATATTGGTGTACAGGAGTAAAGTTGTATATTTATTTTTTAGATTTAGCATTTATTAGTTCCATGTTTTTAGTACTAATAGATATTAGTTTTAGGGGCCCTTTATAGCTTGCCCAATAGATATTAGTTTTAGGGGCCCTTTATAGCTTGCCCAATAGATATTAGTTTTAGGGGCCCTTTATAGCTTGCCCGAGATGAAGACCTTACTTTGACCTATAATAGTTTACTTTTATAAATTGTGACTTGGATAGAGAGTTGTCTCATTGACACTCATACCACATCTTCTTATATCTTTTTGCATTTTTATGGTATATATTTGTGTAGTATTTTACAAGGAAACTCAAAAAGATAAGAAAAATGCAATATATCCGCATTGCACTATTAATGGACTAAAAAGGTAAACATATAAGTTCGCTACATTACCGTTTTTCAAAAGATCCAGAGTAACCAATAAAAATTTATTTCAAGCTCAGTACTTAAACATATAAGATAATGAGGCATCTGAAGATTATATAAAAAATAATTCAATTGTTAGAATTATGAATATGTATCACTTGAACGTCTACCTCGATATTTTTAACAGTTTACTTATTTTTGTGTGGAACTTTAAAAAACTTTTTATCATTTAAATTATTTGTTGTACGATTTTCTTTTATTTTACTATTTCAAAAAGAATACAACTTGATAGCTCTTCGTATCTCCATATCGAATTTACAGTTCATTTAATACAGTGTTGGATCCAGGATTTTGAAAAGTGGGCGTAATTCCTGATTACCAATATTTAGCCAAGCGGAACTATGTAAATCAATTTTTAAGCTAAACATTTACATATATCGTATATATTTCATTTATTTTGCCGAACTAAAGGCAGCATACGCCCACTTCGCCCCTGGATCCGCCATTGGCTCTCTTTGGATAAGCTAACTTATAATAAGAAATGCGGAAGTATCATTTTAACCACCAAACTTGTTAACTCATTGCATGGTTTTAAATTTATGTCATTTTTTAAGTTACAGGGAAATGTGCGCTTTTAAATAACTAAGTAAAAAGTAGCTTAACAAGAAACGACCTGTAAAGAGAATAGCGCAAACATTCGTTTTAATATAGTTGAGAATCAGTCACTGTACAGAAGTTTTATATTCTGTTATTTGTATTGACCAATTAAGGCATTCCAAAAGATATGTTTTATTTCCTGACCATATAATTACATCACTAAGAAGCTTCATTCGATACTGTAGTTTTTAAAGGATAAGGCGTCCATATCTGTAGCTATATATTATTTCTGTTAAATTAAAAGTGCAACATCTTTGACTGCAGAAATTTCCCGTGACGATGTTACAAACTTATTGTAGATACATACATGTATATAAAAGACTCGGATTTCGATCAACTAGAACATGCAATACAAATATTGTGAAACGAAAAAAATAATTTTCATAAGTATGTTAAAGCGTTAAACGGTTGCACAGTTTAAAACGAAGCGATTTGCTGCTTTTCGGTTAACATGTTTATACACAATAAAATTTCAAAATTAAAAGCATTCAATTCTTTGATAAAATGCATTTATGCCTGCCCATGCTCTCTGTTACAACGTTAACAAAATGCATAGATATTGCTGTAATTTCTCAGTTATTCAATTCCTATTTCCTTGTTGCTGCATAAAAAAATATTTTTAAAACATACAGGATTCATAACAATCCGGATTTTGAATCTCTGACTACCTTTGCGAGGCAATTCACATAAACGTTTTGTGTCTCAATAAGATCGTAGTACATGTAGTAGCATATATAATAATGACATTACTATAATAATTGAAATGCTTCTTTTTGTAAAAGCGTTGATGGCGTGCACATTTGTTGTATGCAGCGCATAATACGCTTCTGTCAATGTTTTTTTCGCCGATAAAATAACAAAAAGACGCATTTAATTCTTAAACGATAGTTAGAATGGTTCTATGAATTGTGTTTAGGGTTAGATAGAGGTCCGGACGCAAAATGTTTTTTCCATGATAAATTAGAGAAAAATTCGTCCTTTAAATGATTCAGATTAAAAACAAAATGTCGCTGCATTGAATACCCATTAGTGGCTTTTGGCTGGTGTGTGCTCTATGGTTGGGTTGTTGTCTCTCTGACACATTCCACTTTTCTATTCTCAATTTTACGATATCATTATAAGGTTGAGTTCACGAGAAAGTTTCAATAATTTACCACTGTGACAATAGTATTACAAAAAAGAAGCCCTTCAATTCTTAAAAAAATAAAATAATCACTTAGTACCTACCACGAATGAAAAAAAAAGGATCAAGACAGACAAAGTATATTTTAAAGATATTAAAGCCACTACACCGCACTGCCTCAAATACACCCCCCCCCCCCCAAAAAAAAAAAATAAATAAATAAAAACAACATACAAAACACGTTTTTTATCATTTAAGTTTGAGTGTATTAAACCCCCAAAATGGCTTGAAAATCAGCCAAATCCTATTGTCATCGTTGCCTGGTTGACTTAAAAACTTCGTTTTATAAAGTTAGCAGACATAATATGTCATCAGTCAAAAACTGAAGCAACTGTGAGTAAAGTACGCACGGTTGCTGTTAATCCTTTAGCATCGAAACTTGAAATAGTAATGTTACCAGCTCATCATATGCATTAGATCGGTATGACATTTTGTACACCAGGCGATCGTATTATTTACAAAAGACTCATTTATGACGCTTGAAACAAAAATATTAGACATACTATATAACATTCAAAGAGCAAGAGCATAGAGTGTACACAATTCCGAATGTTTTAACAAAGACGACAGTTGTATGTACATGAACGAGCAAAGAAAGAAAAACATTCAAACATCAACAAATATCTTCGTTGTTCATTTCAATCAGTGATTGACATATGAACGGACACAATTTTGTCTTCTAAATAATGTTCCTTTTTATGTTGGAAAGATACCTTAGACAAAACATTTAACTAATGATATTGTTTATGGTGTATCGTAACCACAAACACATTACGGGGTGCATCAATGTCGGATTGTGTCAATCTGCACAGACATATTTGATTACTCCGCCGACACAAACAAGTCCATCATGAACTCATCATATACTTTTATCTAATACAGTTTGTAAAGATCTGTACTTTGTCTTGTTTTCCATTATATTTTTTTATTTGACTATTCATTTAGATAGAAGAGTATTGAGGATAATAAATTGCTTTGCACTTGTAATTGAATATTTAAAGATCGTCATGTTGATGTCGTCGCGGTTTTAAAGATTTAAAATTTTTACGCCGCTGTTAGATTGATAACGAGTGATGTGTAAATCTGCACGCATCAAAGACGCACTTTCATTTTGCATAATCTGTTTTGGTTTGAAACTCTTGAGGTTTTTATAATGAAGATAGGATGTTTTTTTTTATATTTTCCATTTCAAAACTGCTTTTACCATAGCAACGCAACTAGTTTTGTGACCTACAAGTGCATGGAGTGTCGCCTAAACGGTCAAATTAATTATTCCCTACGATATATACTTTAAGTTTGAAAAGGAAGGAAAAAGAAAAACAAGCAAAAAAAAAAAGAAAAGAAAGAAATGAATGAATATACTTAATACATGTAGTCTAACAATAAGCCAGGGGCCCGTTTATCGAAGCTCTCTCAGGATTAGGACGTGTCCTAAGACCAACTTAGGACATATCTTAGTCCTAAGTGGGTTTATCAAACATGTCGCAACTTAGGAAAATCATAGGACTTGTCCTAACTTTATGATACCAATTTAGTTGTCTTAAGATGGTCTTGGGATGGTCCTAACTTTAGGATATATTTAGAATAGTTTTTTTTTAAAACAAATATGGCATGTATAGGTTCCATTTCATTTTTATGGCCGTGTGGGGTGGGCTAGGATAACAAAAATATCGCCATGCTTTCCTTTGGTTGTAATATCTTTCCTTCCTTTAAATTTTTCACCCTTTTCGGTCCTGCCTGTTTTTATTGGTTTATCCTGACTGTTAATCCTGACATAAATTGCCATCCGTCTATTATTTTTTTTGTTGCAAAGTTGCTCATCCTGTTTTATTTTTTATTTCAAACTCCTGTACTGCCTTTTCAAATTTCATTTTAGCCCCATATCAGTTGGTAGCTCCTTTACATGATGCATATTAGATCCAAATACCTCTTTTTAGCACATGTAATAATTTAGTTGAAGCTGTGACTCAGTATTCATATGAAAGATGCACGAGATTTGCCTTTGAACTTTTAAGTACGAAACCCTGACACTTCGAATTCAGCTCACTCAATGCATATAGTGATTTTACCGATTACATATTTAGTTTTAATTATTTACAATTAGTTTGTTCAATTCTTATATAAAACGTCATTGCATTTTTTGTCATTTGTTTTGTTTCATAGAGTTAAAATGTACAATTATAATATAAAAACTGTTTGTTACCTTTTATTTTAAATCATAGTAATTGCTAATGGTTAAATTTGATACAATATTTTAAATTCTAATTTTTAATATGCTATTTTCTTTTACGACAATACTTAGGAGAGCGGTTAGGACATCCTAGCTAAGATATTCCCAAGATAGCTTCGATGTGCATGCTGAGACGTGTCGTAAGTCGGTCCTAACTTTTGTCCTAAGACAATCGTAGGACCGATCTTAGGAGAGTTTCAATAAACAGGCCCCTGATAGAAAGCAATATTTACGAGTTTATTGTTTTGTCTTCAAAATAATTAGACATTTTAAAACAACAAAAATAAAAATTGACGAAACTTACCATTAACTTATAGTATTCTTTTATAATAAAACATGACAAATATAAAAACGACTCATCTGGAATAATAATAAATCATAAAAAGAAAATAGCTCCTACTTAACAATGTAACCCAATTGATGGTGTGGGTAAAGAAGTATGATAATTCCTTTGAGTTCTACCATCCGACAGTAACATTCTTGTTTTATAGTAGCGTCCTTTTGGTTGTTTGTTGCTTATAAACGCAACCACAACGGGCAAAGTGATTTAAATGCAATGTCTCCATCAGTCCACGGTCTCGATTTGAGTACATTTCAATTGAATTCAAGTTTTTATAACAGTTTCAGGGAAAAAAAGTTTTGTCGTAATCATTTGGATTTTTTTACGCTTCATAATGCATGCTAAGGCATTTCACACTTATTTCTTTTTGTTTTACTTCAACATTACTGTACTTTTTTTACAAGATGATTACAGTACGTTATTTTCTATAAATACACTCAAGCCCTTAACATTGAGTTGACGTGCGTAAAATATATTTAGTTATTTTTTATGTATTAATTTTAACACCAAGTTTATATTTCAACTGCATATTCTTTGCATTGTTGATGTATATTACCCAATCTAGATAATTTTGAATGTTTATAATAGCATTTGTATAACACCAAGTCAAATGCTACATCAAATTGTTACAGTATCTTAACTGTCTATATATAGTATAGGCGAATACTTTTATTCACAAAATTAACATATTGAAGAATCGGGGCGATTTCGAGCTTGTCATTGTACACTATAGACACCGTTGAAGTCTATGGTAAACCTCTTTATATCTTATGCATTAGTTATCTGCGTAATTGTAATATCTATTTGACGTATTTTATATATGTTTTCCTTTTACTCATTGAAATTCGCTTGAATGTAAATTAACATATGAGCTTAATTTGACAAACCAAATCAGATTTTTTTTTTGAAAATCTGTTATCGCCCAGTTCGAATACAAAAAGACATTGGCTATTTGACGTGGCTCGGTACTAAACCATCCCGTCTTTGCGTTATTTGATAAATGTTTGTATTCTTGTCTAACATTTTTGCTAAATGTGCTTTTCAATATGCATTTTTGTTTCACTTTGTTGACATTTGTTGACATTTGTGTTTGTTTTACAGTGATTACGATTATAACACAATGTTAACTTCTGTACCCCTATTTTTGACATTTTTACCTGTCATTCCAGTTTGTTTTGTTCACACAACGATGTCAATTGATGTTTTGGTGACTGTCATGAAACTGAGGTTTAGCTAGCTATAAAACATGGTTTTATCCACCATTTTCTACATATGGAATGCTTGTACCAATTAAGAACTATGACAGTTAGTTTCAATTCATTTGATGTGTTTAATCTGTTGATTTTGCTATTTGATAAGGAAAAAAAAGTAAAATGATCACAAAAAAACTAAACTCCGAAGAAGAAGAGAGTTCCTTATCTAGTGGCAAAATCAAACGCTGAAACACATCAAACGAATATATAGACTGTTTGTTTATAATTTTCCTCTTAGCTCTGATCTTTTGTTATTTTCTTTTTTAAAAAGAATATGACAGAAGATAAAGCCAACGCTATTGTAAAAGAAATATTCAATGTAGAACAGTCGACAACACATAAAACACACCTTAATTGATTGCACCTAGCATACAAAAAAAAATCCTTTACCACCCGATGCAATTTTATAATTTTACGTGCATCATTTTATGTATAACATGTAGCGGTGCATTTATCAAAATCGACAATTTTGAATTTGAGTACTAGTAATTCATGTTTGTTATTAATGTGCAAGGTAACCATTACAAACTCATTTAAAATTTAATTGTGTCACTAATATTTAAACGTTTTTAAGCATTTGATGTACTTATTTGATTAAGGACTTTCCGTTTTGAAAGTTTTGAATTTTCCTGGAAGGTCTGACTTTTTTTGTGATTTTTTTTATATTTCAGAATTAGGCCTACTCAGACAAGAACGAAGATAGATATACCTATATTGTGACATTGAAATGAAGGTAGTTGTACTTGGGTACTTAGGATTATTTATGTGTAAGTTGTTATTTAATATAATTGAAGTATATATTCACTTTATGAGATCATTGTAGCTTTTCTATTATGTATTTGACAAGTATATATTCACTTTATGAGATCATTGTAGCTTTTCTATTATGTATTTGACAAGACAAGTCATGTCATTTTTTTTTAAAAGTATTTGAGTAAAAATTTTTATTAAGTATTTTTAGTATGAAACTTTTTTTCTTAAAACTATTATTTGTTTAACCATTTTCTTTGTTCCCGTCATTTCGAACTTGTATGTTTTAAGAAATTTCTATATTCTCGAAAAAATATCCAATCACAGATACATAAACTATTTATACAAAGAATATATTATTTAAAAACGTTAACCCTGACCCCAAATAAAACCCATTATAGAATATATACGAATTTACAAGAGGATATGATGAAAGATTAATAGAGATTGATACGTTAGAATCATGTATCAGTTTGGCCTTTTGTTCAGTTTATAAAAAAAATCTCCAACGCGGAATAACTAGATCTACTCGGATGTTAATAATCATAAAAAAGTCTTTTCGTATTACCAATGGTATTTCAACTGATCGGGCGGAGCGTACGTTTTAATTTGCATAACAGTTTATTTGAAGATGTGTGTGATAAAGATGATTGCCGTTATAATTATTACTGATTTTTAATCACCTATCAGTGTCATCAAAGGAATTTACAAAAGAATGACTGGACACTCCATTAATGAGTTTATCCTAAAACACCTTTCTATAGATGGACTGGTTTATTACATGTATGAGCGAACCGGTTAAACTCCGCCCATTCAAGTGAAATAAATCGAGTAATATAACTGATGTTTTACCACAACAAATATATAACATAATTATAATAAGCATGACGAAGCTAACAGTCTTTATAAAAATCATTAAATAAATGGTGATAACACAGTTTGAAATTTTCATACAAATTACTTAATATCAATTATGACAATTGATAATATTAAACGATTGCTGCATCCTTTTATATGTATAGCCAACCACATCATACACCAAGCGATTGTTTAAATTGTCCTTGTTGATCCCATTAATTTTCTGTCGCCTAGTGTATCAAGCCTGTCAGGAATGCGGTGAACTTATCAAAGAAAGTGGTAAGCTCAAAGATGACAGCGTTAAACACTCGAGATTATAAACACAGATAATCATAAAATATCCAGATGAAACCACCAGCTTCTTAAGAAACTAAAACATGACAACCTTATTTTTGCAAGCAATGTCCTGCTCAGGTCGTTTTAATTTCTTGCCGAATAAGAAGCAAAAAATAATATTTGGATTGTTCATTAATTTTTATTATTGCATAGCAATATAATATTTTCTACAGAAAGTAACCAAAAGTTAGCGTGCAATAAATCTATAATTCATGACGTCATCAACGACAAAATCTCAGTTTAAATCAATTTTTACTTTCAAATATTATATTGCTATGCAATAACCCTATATTAATTATTCGGGCATGCATTCATTTTATCCTGAAAATTATTATGCAATGTATTGCCTATCGATGAAACGCAAAATAAAAACATTAAAACACATTATATAATTACAAATAAAAGATATCCCAACTCCCTATTTAAAAATAACTACAGTGTGCATACATATGAACATTAAATGATGAATTATTTTCTTGAAAATTATAAACAGGGCTTTTAAATTGGCATATATTTGACGTAAAATGACGGTGGACATGGATATCATAAACAAACTCCGTTCGGGATCATCATGAAACCATTTTAGCACAATTACTACACTATAAAAGTAAAGTTTTATTATCAAACATAACTATCTTTGTTATAAAAAAATATAAATTTAGAAAAAAAATAATGTTGGTTGACGTCTTGTTAGATATAGGAAGATGTGTTGTTTATCAAAGAAAAATACCCCCGCTTTCCTTTACATATATCAAACCAACTTTATTTATATATATATGTATATAAAATCTTATTTTTATGGTGAGTTTAGGAATCACTTCAATCTGTGAATTTTAAGACTTTACAAATAATTGCCTGGTTGATATCATGTATATGACGTATTTGTAATTTTGAGGCAAACCTTTTACAAAAGCGCCAATGTTGTCAATAAATCAACCTGCATTTTTACAATGAACATGATTTTTATTCTTTTTTATTTATCTTTAGGTTTTATACAAAAGATAAATTGCATCGAAGAAGAAATTAGAACAGCCACCAAAATACCACAAACACTTGGACTTCATTTGAAAAAGAATACTAAAGATCATTTTATCGTTACTAAAAATCCAAATAGTACAATAAAAATAACTGTTAACCAAGTATTCATTGGAAATGGATTTTTAGGAGCTGTTCCACACTGCCAAACAACCTATATATTAGTAAGTCTAAGATAAATATTTCAAAGATAGTACACACAAGTTTTAACTCACTTTGTAAAGAGCTATTTACAAATCCCCTTTGGGAAAACGACATTTGCAATGTGATCTTTTGGATTATCGGTAATTTGTACATTTTTCCTTTGATGTGTACTCGCTGATAATGTCAGTATCAGTGGACTGGCCGTGATATAAAAAGTATTGGGTTAGTACGCAAATGACATGCGCGAATGCAACGCGTAATTAAGGATCTACTTTCCCCTTTCATTCACAAAATTGCGCGTGATTTTTTTTCGCAGAAACGCACGAGATTTTTGGCGAATGAAACACTTGACATTGTTTGAAACTTTCACAGTTCGTTTAGCCTTTTTGCAAGATTATTGTGAAAATGTGAGCAGAAAAAGCACGAAAAACCCGATAGACTTTCAAAAAAAATGTGTTATATGAAGTACAACTACATATCGTCCATGCTGAGTTTTTATTCATACAATACCAATACATAGCCTGGTGCTGTTCCCAGTAGTTTTCTTTTTCTGTTTCTTGAGAAGTATTTGTTTTACCTGTTCAGTCACTATAAAGTGTTACAATTCACATTTAAACGCAACACATAAATAGTGACCAAAAAGGTACCGCTATCGCAGGAGAGAAGCTAGAAAAAAAAAATTGAAATTTACGCATTTTCGACATTTTTGTGGGATCATCATATACAATTTTAAAAGATGTGGTTTCATTGTCAATGACCAGAGGCGGATTTAGGGGGGGGGGGAGGGGCCCGGCCCCCCTTTTTTGGAAAAAAATTGGTTGCTTATATAGGGAATCATTGAAGCGTGACTGGAGCGGGCCCCCTCTTAGGTCAGTCAGTGGGCCCCCACTTATGAAAATTTCTGGATCCGCCATTGATGACAGATATTCATAGAACAAAGAACAAAAAAGTGAACCGTGATATCAAAGATTTGTATAGTAAATCCTTGGTGATATTTATATGCAGATCTAGTCCAAATTATTATGACATCTTGAAAGGCTATTATATATTTTTTCTTTGGCGCCTTATATCGACAGGAAGGCGTCAAAGCAAAAAATAAAAAAGCCTTCCAAGACGTCATAATTATTTGGACTAATGCGGATCTAGGATAAATTTTTAAAAAGGGGATATAACCGGGGGCATCAAACTATAAAAGTCTACTCTGACCAGAATTGTAGCCTTTATAAGGGGTGACGGTGACCCGGGTCGCTACCCCTAAATTCGCTTCTGAAATTAAAGGTAATTGCAGGGCCTTTAAACTCCAAAATTCATATTTCTGGTCCGTCTTGAAAATAAATGAACATGACTTTGAAAAAGCAAGAATTATAAGCTAAAAGTTTAGTGACGTCTATTAAATTGTTTGAAATAATTATTAAGTCGACAAGAAGTGAGCTTGTTCAGATAATTTAGTCGGTTTACATTGCCTCCTGTTATATAAAAAAGACTGAGATGTGGTATGATTGCCAATGAGACAACTATCCACAAAAGACCAAAATGACACAGACATTAACAACTATAGGTCACCGTACGGTCTTCAACAATGAGCAAAGCCCATACCGCATAGTCAGCTATAAAAGGCCCCGATAAGACAATGTAAAACAATTCAAACGAGAAAACTAACGGCCTTATTTATGTAAAAAAAAATGAACGAAAAACAAATATGTAACACATAAACAAACGACAACCACTGTATAAATGTCTCCTCTTCTTAAAATTATTTGAAATCAATGTGATCGTTTTCATGATGAACACTGAGCGAATAATGACAAAATAAATGTATTTTTATCCACTAAACTAAGTAAAATATAACAATAACTTGTTGTTGAACTCAAAATGATGATCGATGAAAAATCAGCTGAATCGTATCATTCTTATTTCTGACTATCACCTATGCTGATGCTTTGTGAAAAATAAAGAAATTTGACTTATCAGTATGCTACTATTATATTTGGCATTGTTAGAGTCATGTCCGAAGCAGAATATTTATGAAACGCATGCAATAATTCCTTTTCAATACTTTGTGCAAGAGAACGCCATGTTTACTGGATTGTGACAAAATTTTAAATGACGTAATGCAGCCTGTGACGTCAAGTGTGATTCACCGTGATTCAACGCGAAAAAGAAGTTCGTTTGTTATTTTCTCTATTATTGTAGGGATTTTGTTTTTTTTAAATTACTGATAAACAGAATAAAGGACTTTTTGTTTTTGATACTGACTTTATCACAGAAAATATCAGGCTCGCCCTTCGGGCTCACCTGATATTTTACTGTGATAAAGTCAGTATCAAAAACAAAAAGTCCTTTATTCTATATTTATAAGGTTACGAAACCTGGCATTAGCTGTTTTTACATGTTGAATAATAATATTACGTCCCATATTAAAAGATATGATCAGTAGGTTTGCAATATGACTGACTAGAAGATATCACTAAAAGAAAATTATCTGTCGGACTAACACAAGTTTTCAAAAAAATAAGAAAAAAAAGGAAATCACAAAAATGCTGAACTTCAAAAAAGAAAATTCAAGACGAAAAGTACCTTTATCAAATGGCAAAATCAAAAGATCAAACACACCAAACGACTGGATAACAACTGTCATATTCCTGAACTGGTACAGACATTTCTTATGTAGAACATGGTGGATTGAACCTGGTTTTATAGCTAGATAAACCTCTCACTTCAAATGCATACACAAATAATTCTCTTTCACTTAGCATTTGTCAAACCTTCAACACAGTACTGCAAACTCTAATTTTAATATCAGTTTGGTATCTTTTGCCTCTCTTTTACAGAAGAAAACTGAACCGTATACTATAAATGTATAACCCTTACCTTTTTAGAAAAGATACATTTATCACACATGGAATACATTTGGTACGTGTATATAAGAATTCTAATTGCAGATAAACGATTCTACCAAACTTAAAAGTAATGATGGTTTGAAAGTATGTGGACAAAAGGTACAAGAAAAATGGAAAGGATGGAAATCTCAAACAAATAATGTGTCAGTTATTTATCATCAGCTGCTTAACAATCCCTTCGACTACTCCATAAATATTGAGTACATAGGTAAGATAATGTCAACTGTTACAATTGAACTATTATGCTTCTGACTTGGAATCTAATGTTTTATATGAAGTACACGTGTTTATACCAAGACACTATGCACAGAAACAGAAAAGACTTGTTACAAATTTACACAGATTTGATCAAGTGTTGAAATAAAATATAAATCCCAATATGGACTTTTGATGTTCATTCACTTTTTTTGACAATTCAAGTACAGTCGGAAGTACGAAACAGTCAACATGTCATGTGGTGTCTAGTGAGTAGATCTTTCATGCCATCATAACTTAATTCTCATAACAAAAGTCGACATTTTGGAAATCTTGTTCTTGTAAAACATGTACTTTGTTTTAGTGTTTTAATGTACAATAATGAAAAAAAGAGTGAAATTTAGATGTTCCATAAAGAACAGAAAACCCGTATGAAATAGTAATTTGAAATACTTATAACCGTTTCACAGAAATATTAATATGGAATAAAGGTTTCACAGATGGTATCGGATATGTTTCTTACGTCATTACTACGTCATTACTACAATCCCCTTCCCTTTCATGAATGTGACCTACCGAGTTAGACTATTTACCGGGTTTGAAATAACATAAGCAACACGACGTGTGCCACATGTGAAGCAGGATCTGCTTTCCCTTCCGCAGCACTTAAGATCAGCCCTAGCTATATAGTGTTTGGTGGGGTTCATGTTGCTTAGGTTTTTTTTAGTTTTCTATGTTGTATCATGTGTACTATTATTTGCCTGTTTGTCTTTTTTATCATTTTTATCAAGGCGTTGTCAGTTTATTTTCGATCTATGAGTTTGACTGTCCCTCTGGTATCTTTCGCCACTCTTGAATATAAATGCAAAAATCATACTTACAAACCTTATTGCCTTGTCCTGAATGTCTAACATATCCAATGAAGATTTTAAATATTGTCTTAAATGTCACGTACAAAAAGAATAAATTACAAACTACCACCTAATTTTCAATGATAAACATTCATCATGTAATTTAAATTGTATAGTTATGAATACCTAACCTCTCATTGAGATTCACATATTTCTATTAGATTCAATTATTTTTTCCTCCTAATAATAATATATAATATGTGTTTTGTACTTGTTTTGTAAATTATCAGAGTTATACCTTGCTTTGTAATATGCCATTCTTCGTATACTAGGTTAAAGTACATATTTGCAGAAGACTACAACATTTAGAATGCTAATACATTACCGATTGCATTATTTGACAGAAATTCCCCATTCATGTCGGAGTAACCAAACATTATGTGATCATGGTCATTGCAAAGAGACTGACGACACTGGTGGGTATGAATGTATTTGTCAGCCTGGATATACAGGGAAAAACTGTAGTGAGACAGGTAAGAAACAAGGAGAGTCTTGTGGAACGGCTGTAAGTTTAAAGTTCTGATAAATTTCTGGACATATACCTTAAATATGACAGATATGAACGATACCAGGATATATATTAATGACACACATGACGACTTCAATTACTTTGATGTATAAAAAAATCATAAAAATTCCAGGTTGATAATTTTATAAGGTGACATGCATTTTGTCATCACAGTTTGTTTCTTATCAGTGACGCTCGAAGTTATACAATATCTACTCATATATATACACAATCTATGTTTTGAAACACTTTTCTCAATTCGCCGTTTCAGAATATAATGCATTCTGGGTAATATTTCGAAAAGCGTACACCAAAACGTTGTGATTGGTTTAAAACGTGATAAACAATAGAAATTCAACCAATGACGTAACGTTATTTTCATTTTGATGTACGATCAAAGAGATAACCCATAGTCCTTTAGACTCTGCTAAGGCGAATTGATGTATAAATACAACTAATTGCAAAAATGCAACTGAACCAAAATCAGATTTATGTGGTGATTATTGCCAACGAGAGACACATTTTTACGTAAAGCGAATGCAAGTACATGTATTGTTATATAAAATTGTGTCTTTCGCACTTCATGATTTAAAACAAAACGTAATCAAATATTATGCATTGTAAAACTTATCAATGATGTACGGTATTGTCAGTTGTGAAAGGCCTCAACATGACAAAATAAATATCATTACATGTAAGTAAAGCAGGATAATTAAAATGTATCATGTCTTCTAAGTGTCGATTTATCTGGTGTATTGCAAATTCCGTGGCAATCTGCTCTTGGATTTCAGGCAAACGCACACGAGTGGAACATCGATAAAATGTTGTTGACATTCATGTTATTCAAAAACTGTTAATCAAGCTTGATCTACGTTGTAAGATACATATGTAGGCTTATGAGTTATTGTAACACTAACTGATGACGTTGAAAAAGGTATGCATACATCGATATTGATAGAACACACCATACAATTACACAATTATTTTCTAGAAACAATTACTAGAACTGTTGAGGCAAAGGATGAAATAACGCTTCTTTCCATGAACACTAGCATTCCAATCACCAGACATATATGGGTTATAACAGCAGAACCAAACAATGTCATTGTTATAAATATGTCAATGCAAGACAAGAAGTTTCGAAACAGTTTGATGACACATAACACTTATAACATTACGGTAATTTATCATTAAGCCATACCTTATTTATTCTTTGAAATGTAGAACAAATGATTATTTAAATATTTTTATCACAAACGTTTATGATAAGCAATGTGTTCAATAACATTTTGCTGAAGAAAACGTTTTAATCTATACATGGCACAAAGTCCTGACACAAAAATTATATCTGATCTTCAACTCGAACACACACCAATGCATATTACACCAGTATGTATGTTCATTAATTCTATAATTAATAAAATTAAGAATGGAAATTGGGAAGAATTTTTTGAAATTGTACTTTTTTATTTTATTATACATGTTTATGAGGTGACCTTGTCTCATGACTAACGAATTTGCTCGTTTATAAACCTTCAAAATATATTGATAGCGGTAAACAAAATTTTGAAACGGATATTGGACAAGTAAGTCCGTATTCAACTCGAACCAAGGCAACTCCCCTTTTTCAGGTTTGACTGCATATCTGAAACGGACGTCAATCTCACTTTAATTTTGAAACTAATGAATGTAGATGAAATAGATAGCGACCATAAAATTGTGCATCATTACTGAAATAACACGACTGTCAAAACTAATATTTGATATTGCTCCTGTTGTCATGGTTGTAATGTCATAATTTTCTTTTCGTCCCTCTTTTATGATGAAATGTTACCGATGAAAGTCAAATGCTACGAATTCAGCTTATGATAATTGCTTTTTATTCCTTTAAGTAATATTTTATATTTGGTTTAGATATATGATTCATCGAGTACACATTATGTAAGAAATATTACCTTACAAGATTTGAAGACTGTGGAGGAATGGCCATGGATTTCCAGAAGTAATAATGTTACCATTGTGTATGAGCATCCTATTAAAGACAACAGTCTCATTGTGACATACGCAAGTAAGCATTGATTATCTTTAAAAATGCTCGCTGTTTGAATTGTTTAACACTGGTCATTTAGGGCCCTTTATAGCTTACTGTATGGTATGAGTAAAGACCTCGTGTTGAAGACCGTACTTTCTACCTGCTTGGATTTCCAACTATTTTTATCTGAGTGTCACAGATGAGTCTTACGTAGACGAAACGCGCGTCTGGCGTATCAAATGATAAGCCTGGTACCATTGATAAATATTGAACCTATACTTGTTAGTTTTTTATACATTGGACTTGGATGGAGAGTTGTCTCATTGGCACTCATACCACGTCTTCTTATCTGTTTCTTATGATCATGCATGTTCACACATCGTTGTCAATATTATGGAATTTGATGCGACTGTCATATAAGTGAGAGGTTTAGGTAGCTTTAAAACCAGGTTTAACCCTCCATTTTATTCTTACAATGTCCTGTAGTAAGTCAGGAATATCGCAGTTATTACCTTATAGTTCGTTTCTGTGTTATAAACATTGTCGTTTGGTTTTTTGTTGCACTGAATTGTTTCTTTTGTATCGTTGTTTTCCTCTTATAGTTGAGGTGTGTCCTTCGGTTTTAGTTTGTAACCTGGATTTTTTCTCTCTCAAAGGATTTATGACTTTTGTACAGCGGTATACTATTGTTTTTTAATACATAAAGGAATATGTAAATTTCGGAATATTCACATAGTTTTACACAGTTTATTGACATATGAGATAAACACACCAGGGATAACAGGATTTACAACAAATACCTGGGAGTACAACAGACGTCAGAAAACTTTACTTTAAAAAGTAAAACTAAGCATTGTTTGTCTTATTAAAGGTTCGAAAAACAGGGTTAATTTAATACTATGAACATAACATTCTTGGCCGATAATATGTTTCTTTCGATAAACATGTTAAAGAATTATTCTTATTTCAGAGGAACCAAAAGTTCAATATCACCAAATTACAGCAACTAATGAAGTTCGGGCACTGTCATTTGCAAAATCAATATCTCAGTTTAAAGACAAAACCTATGTCTGGTCAATCGTAGGAAAACCAGAACGTATTATACATATATCTGTTCTTGTGAATAACCCATATAGTATGAGTGATAACTTTCCATATATAAAGGTATGTTATATTTTTATTACTTGATTTTATAAGATTGCATAAAAAAATTACTAAAACAATGGTAACATGAAATAAAAAAAAATAAATAAACATTTCTATATTTCTTCTAAAATTTAAAATTTTTATTTTTTTTCAAAAAATCTACCAATATCATGTCATAAAATGATATACATACATAATGTGTCCCCGTGTTTGCAGTGTATGCCATTTTTTTTTACATTAAGCATTTTACCTTGTGAAAAGTTAAATCACAAAAATACTAATCTCCGAGGAAAATACAAAAAGGAAAGTCCCTAATCAAATGGCAAAATCAAAAGCTCAAACACATGAAACGAATTGATAACAACACTATATTCCTCACTTGATACAGACGCATGTATGTAAAGATATGTCACAGAGCTGTCATTATTGCTGACTATGTGGTATGGGAGTGTTAAAAACCGTACAGTGACATGTAACTGTTAATGTTTGTGTCATTTGGTCTCTTGTTGTGGAGAGTTGTTTCATTGGCAATCATACCACATCTTCCTTTAATATGACTAAAATAACGAAACGGTTGTAAAATAAGATTTAAGCTAAACCTGATGAAAAAAAAGTATTTAGATGCATGCAACTTTTAACAATGAAAAATATGCTTTACTAAAAACTGTTTAATACAAACAGACATATTGATTTGATGTTTGAACATTGAAAGTTTCATTTCTTTTTCCAGATCTATAACTTTGGTGAGATTCGTATGTCGCATTCATTAACACTAGATGACCTATCGGATGGATCTTATCAAGCCGACTTTGCCTGTCAAAACTTAACAATCACTTGCAAGCCTTATCAATGGAGCAAAAATATACAATTCTTCGTTCATGGTATGTACTTGTTTAGATTAATATTTTACATATTTTAGAGATAACAAAAACCAAAGTGTAAATTTGTCCATGCATTTATTTAGTTCAACACCCATAATTGGCATATATTATATAATATGTGTACGAAGTTCAAACTAAATATAATAATGTAACACATTAATGTTTACATTCTACAAAAACTTTACCAGATGTATCAGTACAACACTTCTAATGTCAAAAATCAGGATTAGGCGTACATTTAAAAGAAGACTCCAAATTAAGGGTTAGGGTTTAGAAACCTTCAATTGTATATTAAGTAAGCCGGCACCCTTTTTTCGTATGCAAGACATAAAAATTCACTACATTCATATTACTTAGTATTCTTATTCCTTTTAATAATGTATTAAGTTTAATTATCCTTTCTGTAGCCCCGTTGAATAATTTGGAAAGGCATGTTTTTCAGAGAATTGGTTGAAATATTCTATGAATGAAACATATCTCCAAATTTGCCAGGACCTCGAACATTTCAAACTACGAAACAACATGCGAATACGTAAACTGTGATAGCTGATACACAGTAAACATGTTACAAAACATAAATACAAAAAAAAAAAAAACAAAAGAAAAAAACTTTGGTACTCAATGCTCTTCAACTTCGCATCTTTGTGGCCTTTTTAACATTTTTCATTCGAGCATCCCTGGTGAGTCTTTTGTAGAAGAATCGCGCGTCTGACATAATTATCAAATTTCAATCATGGTATGTAAGATATGAGTTTATTTACTAGTAGTAGTGAGAGGATGTATTTTAAATTTCTAGAAGATTTATTTCTCACTTTTGTATTCCAGAAGAAGAAAAGGTACAATATCAACAACTATCTGCATCAAGCAAATTAACGACTTTGTCGTTGATAAGAAACAAGTCTACGTTTGAAAATACAACATACGTATGGTCTATTTCTGCCGAATCAGATACTCTCATATATATCAAAATATCACTGAATGAATTGATGGCAGATTATTTTCCTAACATTGAGGTACGTAAATACTGCTTTATATTTGCTTCATTTAATACTTATCTATAAATCCTATTATTTTTCATATAAAAATTATTCTGTAAATGCACATGATTTATTTTATAAGGTAAAACAAATCAGTTTACTTTTTCTAAATGGTTTTGAAATGTTTTGTTAAAAAAAGATAAAAGATGGGCGAAAGATACCAAAGGGGCGAAAGATACCAGAGGGACAGTCAAACTCAGAAATCGAAAATAAACTGACAACGCCATGGCTAAAAAATAAAAAGACGAACGGACAAATAAAAGTACACAAGACAGAACATAGAAAAATAAAGACTAAGCAACACGAACCCGACCAAAAACGGGGGTGATCTCAAGTGGTCAGGAAGGGTAGACAGATGCTGCTCCATATGTGGCAGCCGTCGTGGTGCTCTTGTTATTACAAATCCGGTAAAAAAAGTCTAATTCGGTATGTCACATTCGTGGTGAAAAGGGAAGTTAACATCAGTGAAAATACACCTACTTCATGTAATTGTAGTACCTCCGAATATATTTATGGACCCATTTCCCATGTTATAACAGGAGATCTTAACATCGTTCAAGACCGAGAGTTAAAATCATTTCTCAGTAAAGGACCTAAATATCGTTCCCCGTCAATTATTAATTGGAATGAGTGTCGTAATATCATCCACGACTCACTCCATACTTACTGTATGAAATGGATAAAACGGGAAAAAGCTGACAAAAAATCTTTGGACTCTTTTTTTAATTCAGTAATGAAGATAGTTGATATACGTATTCAACATTTTAAAGAACATTTTACTATTAACAATAACCACAAAAAACCTATTTCTCGCATCAAACATAAACTAAAAGAACTAGCCAAGAAATTTGTTTTTGTCCCGGCAGATAAAGCTGCTAATAATATTATTATTGTTTGACGTAAATTTTACATTGAGGTTCTGAAAAAAGAAATCACCAATTCACCAACATTCCAACTGACTCCATTTTCAGAAAACGACATCTGTAACAAACATAAACTTTTAGCTACCGCTTTACAAGCAGAGCCAAATACAATGAAAGTCCCAACTATGTACTGGCTTCCGAAGCTACACAAAACACCTTTTAAATATAGATTTATTTCGTCTTCAAGCCATTGTTCCACTACTAAATTGTCTATTCTTCTTACCAGCACACTTGGTACAATTAAAAACCTGATAATAAATTGTTCAAATAAGGCCTTCGAAAATAGTGGAATTAATTACTTTTGGAGTGTCAAGAACTCGTTGGAAGTACTTGATAAATTGCATGCTTATATTGGTGATTTTAAATCTGTTCAAAGTTTTGATTTTTCTACCCTGTATACCACATTGCCTCACATTCTCATTAAGAAAAAATTCACACACCTAATTAAATGGGCATTTAAAAAGTCAGAATGTGAATATATATGTTCAAACTCTTTTAGGTCATTTTTTAGTAGCAATAAACAAAAAAACTATGTCAATTGGACATGCTTTGATACTATATATGCCCTTGAATTTTTACTAGATAACATTTTTGTTCGCTTTGGGGATTCCGTATATCGTCAGATTATCGGAATTCCAATGGGGACTAACTGTGCACCACTTATTGCGGACCTGTTTTTGTATTGCTATGAGTTACAATTTATGACAAAAATAAGCAAAGACCCATCGAAACAACATATGATAAACAAATTTAATAATACTTTTAGATATTTGTATGATATTTTGGCTCTCAATAATGACGACTTCAGTATGTATATTACAGAAATGTATCCTGTTGAACTTACTTTAAATGAAGCTAATACTAACAATGACCACTGCCCTTTCCTCGATCTTGATATCTATATCACTAACGGAAAGCTGAATACTAAAATTTATGATAAAAGAGATGATTTTTCATTTCCTATCGTTAATAATCCATTTTTAGATGGTAACGTTCCCTTGTCACCATCTTACGGTGTTTATATATCTCAACTTGTACGATTCCCTCGTGTATGTAACAATGTTTTAGATTTTAACGAGAGAAATTTATGTATTACTGAAAAATTATTACACCAGGGTTTTCGATATCACAAACTAGTCAAAACATTTACTAAATTTTATCATCGGTATAAGGACATCATTCGTAAATATAGCTCAACATGCAGACTTCTTATACGTTCAGGTATTTCACATCCAATTTTTTATGGAAATATTCTTTATAAAGCACAAAGGTGTCAGTATTCACCTCAAAAACTAACAAAACCTTTGAATAGACTTATTAAGAAGGGATATAGTTACGATACTGTTGTCAGGTCATTAAAGATTGCATATTTTGGCGTTAATATTGATTCACTTATAGGGTCTTTGCATCGGAACTAAACACATTTATTCAAAAACCAGTTGTTGGCATGACACGGGTTATGTTCTTCACATATATGTTATGATGGTATGATACTAAACCCCTAACGGGAAGGATTGTGCCTGATGTTCATATGATGAAATCATAATCTTTCAGTCAGTTTAATTGAAGTCTGGAGCTGGCATGTCAGTTAACTGCTAGTAGTCTGTTGTTATTTATGTATTATTGTCATTTTGTTTATTTTCTTTGGTTACATCTTCTGACATCAGACTCGGACTTCTCTTGAACTGAATTTTAATGTGCGTATTGTTATGCGTTTACTTTTCTACATTGGCTAGAGGTATCGGGGGAGGGTTGAGATTTCACAAACATGTTTAACCCCGCCGCTTTTTGCGCCTGTCCCAAGTCAGGGGCCTCTGGCCTTTGTTAGTCTTGTATTATTTTAATTTTAGTTTCTTGTGTAGAATTTGGATATTAATATGTCGTTCATTATCACTGAACTAGTATATATTTGTTTAGGGGCCAGTTGAAGGACGCCTCCGGGTGCGGGAATTTCTCGCTACATTGAAGACCTGTTGGTGACCTTCTGCTGTTGTTTTTTTATATGGTCGGGTTGTTGTCTCTTTGGCACATTCCCCATTTACATTATCAATTTTATATTGTTACGACATTAGGAATATATAAGGACGATTTCAATTTCACCATTTGAAACTCTTGGTTTAATAGCTTCCTTGTGAGCAGATTTTAATTTAGATACACTGCCTTCGTAAACATCGTAATATTATACATAATATAAATTAGAACTGCTACAGTATAGTACACTTGTTTTCTGAATGACGAAATATATATCATAAGTTTACATTAAGGCAACTATATATAAAAAAGAAGATGTGGTATGATTGCCAATGAGACAAAAATAACACAGAAACTACTATAGGTAACCGTACGGCCTTCAACAATGAACAAAACTCATACCACATAGTCAGCTATAAAAGGCCCCGAAATGATAATGTTAAACACTATATATAGTTTATCGATAATAAAATCTAAATTAATAAAGAAGACAAATCGAGGTAGCATACCAATTTATGGGAATCAAATGAACAAACAATGGATACAGACTGAGTTACTGGACAGATTTAGCGTCTACTGATACGCATGCATCAACCTCTACACTTAGTAAAAAAGGACGGTAAATACCACGGGCACAGTGAAACTTTTCAATCGAGGAAAAACTTACAACACCACGAAAAAAAAACAGTAGGAAATGAAGAATGTATTGACATCACATCTCCAAACAAGAGATAAGGCAACACCAACTCTGTTCAACTGATGCTGAACATCAGTTCCTTGCTCCTAATATGCACCAAAATTGGAATCAGTCAAATATCACATTCAGGAATAGGACACAGTCGGGGAAACATGTTAAAGGATCAACGCCTTTTCCTGTATCTTAAGATTTGTTGCATTGAAACCATGTCATTAGTAGTATTGAGACACACACATTTCGTGTTGGTCAATCAATTCGTGATACTGACCATAAAACTAATGAAACTTAGATTTCAGTTGTCATTGCTGTTGTTTGTTTGTCTTTTTCATTTTTAGCCATGGCGTTGTCAGTTTGTTTTAGATTTATGAGTTCGACTGTCCCTTTGGTATCTTTCGTCCCTCTTTTGTATACCGCTGTCCAATACCCATACGATGGGACAGTGGATATGTTACTATCCAGGAAAAGGGAATATAAATTTGGGAGTTGGAAATCAAATAATTCATATATCTATTTAAATTATGCTTTTGTTCGATTTCGCTTGTATAATTTTCAGTAATTCCTAACAAACATGATTAAATTACAATCTGATATGATAGTGGAAACCCAGGGTAATAAATTCTTTTGTTGACATGCAAAAGGCAATAAAAGGGATATCTTTATTTTTGTTTCTATCATTCTATTGGCCTTATTCTATTTTGCATAGCGTTATGATATTGCAGGTATATACACATTTTTTCCGTCCAACTTTTTCAAATGAAATAAATGGATCTTGTTTATGGTTTCTTGCAATAGCATATCTCAATTATATATTTCAGATTAATAATGTTGATGATCTAGCCTCTTCCTATGTATTATCAATGGATGAGATCACTGATGGAAAATACGAACAGGAATATGCCAGCAAAAACTTGACAATAAGTTGTAAGCCCTACCAGTGGTGCAAGAATATAACAATAGAAATCCAGAGTAATTATTTTGCAGTTTCATCTTTTTTGCATCAAATGTTAAGGGTTTATTACAAAATACGTACTAAATGTTTACCTAAAATCGTGCAAACAACGAGTTGTGTTTCATTGAGTGTTCCAAGTTTATAAATTATATGCGTAACAAACCGGAACTTCAAAGTTGTTGTAATGATTCCCTTTATCCTAACAGCTAAATGTTTACATGCCTTTCGTAATTTTGATGATTTAAACGCTGATAATTATCAAAACAGATTTTATACATCATGAGGTCGAATATATTAATGTAACTGTCTTCTAACTTCATTATGTACGCCAAAGATAACGTTTTATTTATACACTTTGTTTTCATCTCTAAAACAAGTGCTTTAAATTATGTTGTTCGGTATCAATTAATGTATCAAGTTATAGTATAAACTCGCCGAGGACCTCACAAGGTCAATTTGTATTACTAATTACGCTTTACTATTATACAAGACCTCGATTGTTATGTTTGTACAGGGTACTCATGTAATGATTTTTGCTATCAAACACTTAATAGATATATAGTGCCAATGAGACAACTCCCCATTCATGTAACAATTAATAAAGTAAACCATTATAGGTCAAGGTACGGTCTTCAACACGGGGCTCTGGCTCAAACTGAACAGCAACATATAAAGGCCCCCAAAAAATACTGTGTGTAAAACAATTTAAACAGGAAACCCAACGGTCTAATCTATATAAAAAGTCTTAATAATGAGATTCGTAAAATATTCAGTCAAATAGTTAGAATATTGTATTTCAGAACGAGAAAAAGGAGTCGTAGAACACATAAATGCAACTTCAGATATATCAGTGTTATCGGTTGGAAATAGTACATCTGTATATGAGAACAAGACTCATAATTGGACTATATACGCTCATCAAGATCACATTATTTATGTAGCTGTTACTCTATTAAACTATGGACATTTGTCAGTGGAAAGCTTTCCATACATTGAGGTAATAATAAGACCTACTGTCAATCATATTTTCTAATTCAATTGTATAGTACTCTTTTACGAGTAATATGGTAATCCGATCATGGAGTTAAAAAGTGGAAGGATTAGATCTTTAAACAACAATGATTCATAGTCAGAGTCAGTTATCTTGTACAGACATTTTATTTTAATTTTTTATTCTGTACATTTTGACAACAGCTTTTGTCTTTAACTTCTTTTATAGTGTTAAACATGTTTCATCGACTTATAATGATTTGAAAAATCTTCAGATTATATCAAAACATTTTTTTTTTGTTTTAAACGATACAAAATGCATGTTCCTATTCAGGGAAGCAAAACGAGGTTATTGCTTTAGAGAAAATTGTTATATGGAATATGTAATGCGAAACACAAGTTAATTAAAAGGTTAACATCAAAAGTATGAAGATTGGGATTTTCCTAATACCGGTTTGATTAAAGAAAAATGAAATGGAACTGTTATTAGTTATATTATGCATCTGTGTTATAACTTTATCACCATTACAACATTGTGCATAATCATTGTTTCAGCTGAAAGAGGAACCAACTTCCAAATCACGAAAACTAAGTCTTGATGATTTTTTTCATGGATTGTATCTGGATGAATTTCTGACTCAAAAATTGACAATTTCCTGCCGACCACACCGAGCCTGTAAAAGTATAGAAATCAAGGAACATGGTACGTTTATATACAATCTGATATTTATTATTATTTTACTCGAAAACCAATAGAAGTTAGAAAAAAACAAAAAATTTATCTATCACAAAAATGTATACATGCATACAGTGACCTTAAGTTTACGTTGTTAACGTCTATGTCATTTTGGTTTCTTTTAGAGAAATGTATCATTAACATTCATCCAACATCTTCTTATTATTAATAACATTTTGTATTTCTAATAGCGGTAAGTCTGGACATACGATCATCCGTTATTTTAACTTTGAGTTGCCTTACCTTTCAGCTTTTGTATACTACAAATGTGCTAAGCAATAGAATATTTTCATATAACAAACGTTTGACTCTGGATTATATAAATTGTTGACTAGTATCCTTGGACCTCATGGTACTCGGTAAAGAAAGAGCAACCAAAATAAGTAAAATCAAACATATAATCGGTGTAATTTGAGGTGAAGGTTTACTGTTTTCCGAGAAAAAAAATGTAAAGCAGGTAATTTCCCCCCCCCCCCTAATATATATATGTACCGATCGAAAGCTTGATTTAACCTCTTTAGGTTGCACTTACCTGACCTGGTGCCATGATGTCCAATGAAACCAGTCGACAAATCATATAAACCGGATTGAAAAGTCGGTAATATGAAAATAGTCTATTCAGGAGCCTGTAATTCAGTGGTTGTCATTTGTTTATGCATTTGTTTTTCGTTCATTTTTTTTTACATAAATAAGGCCGTTAGTTTTCTCGTTTGAATTGTTTTACATTGTCTTATCGGGGCCTTTTATAGGTCACTATGCGGTATGGGCTTTGCTCATTGTTGAAGTCAGTACGGTGACCTATAGTTGTTAATGTCTGTGTCATTTTGGTCTTTTGTGGATAGTTGTCTCATTGGCAATCATACCACATCTTCTTTTTTATATTGTTTATCTTGTAATCAGCAATCCATTTTATAAAAAATAAAAACAATGTTTCTTTTTAGAGGAATATCACCTTTGTAACTATGGATCACGTGAAAAGCATGACAATACATATAAATGTATATGTGAAGACGGATGGAAAGGGGAACATTGTGACAAAATAGGTAAGGCACATTCAAATTATTGTTAAGTTTATTCAATCAATATATTTGTTATTTGGTTTCTGAATTCGAGCGAGGAGCAAAGTCCATATCGGCAATTATATAACTATAATGTCCATTCTTGTGATGCTTGCACAATATGTATGATAAACTATATGTACACTACAATTGGTATGATTCTATTACTGGATATAATGATTGCCCTTATTTCTTTTCTCTTAATTATTCCATCCTAATAAAAGAGACATTACAATTTTGTTAAGTTGAATTCTTATTAAAACACCCAAATAATACTTTTCTGTTGAGCATTTTGACGTTTTTAAAACAAAATTATTCATACTTTAGTACTAAAATATGCAAATTCATTTGTCTGTAATATATGTATACATTCGCAGACCAGGAACACTGTGAAAGAGAAATTAAACAAGTTTCGTTTTCCAAGGATTCCTTTTGGTGGCAAGATACACGTGTGTCATCATATGCAACAGTTTCCTGCCCGCATGAATACACAGGTATGGAAGATGTTAATAATGACATCGTCTGATAAGTTTAATAATGAAATACTGTAGAACACATTTGATGACATTTTTTATAGTTCAACAAATAGCTTAATATGGAACTAAATGGAGTATTAGTGTTTTATTAATGAACACTACACTTAGTTGATATTGACAACAGTTAAACGGAAATTTCTGAAGATTTGGTATAGATTTACTGATCATTAGAAATTCATTATTGTCTCAAATTTAATATAATCACTGATTTGTTAAATTGACGAAATTGTTCAAAAGAATAATGAATTAAAAGTCACGGCACTATTTGTTTTTGTATTTTTAGGAAATGCTACAAGATTTTGCAGAAGCTCTAATATAACAAAATATGGTGGTCAATGGGAAAAACCAGATTTCATAAATTGTGTCAGTCGTGAAATCAAATTAATAGCTGATAAGGTAAACTAAATTATAATATCGATAATTAAATTAATTTAATAAATATAAATGTGTACAGCAACAGTTACACGGATCAATTTTGAAAAGTACATTTAATTTTCCTCAATAACAATATACATGTTATACAGCTATTGATGTAAACTGATTTGTAATTCTATTATTCAACATGCATTCGTTTTAGAATTATACACTTGCTATATTACTTCAATGATACAAGGGCCTTGGTGGCCTAGTGGTCGTAGTAGTTACTACCGTAATCACTACCCAGTCAACACTAAGGTCCGGTTGTGCGGATTCACTCGACTCAAATCTTAATTTGACTAGGGTTGTCAGTTTGTCTATCGAAGGTCGGTGATTTTCTCCGGACATTCCGGCTTTCCGATAAAAACAGACCGTCACGAAATAGCCTAAATGCGGTGCTTAAAAGTGGCGTTCAAACACAAAAAATCAAAAATCAAATCAATCTTCAATGATACAACTTTATGTTGGTTTGATGGTCTCAAAGATATGAAATACTGACTGTTTCGATAATAAATTCATCATCTAAGAAATCATAATTAATACAATAGTTATTGTGTTTAACGCATGATTTAAATTTAAATAAGCGGACTTATTTTATACCAGCATTATATAGATGCTTTTTTTTATATAATAGGCGATATAAATTTCTATGAAACACATGTTTTCAGAAACCAATTTTTAACAAAATACCAATGAAAGACTCATCTTAGAAAATAATTGAAAGACAAATTTGTTATTGTAAAAACAAGCACAAAAACAACATGTATTTAAAATTATGAAGAAAAGACAAATAAGAAATGTTGTTTTACAATACAAAACAGACAGTATAATACATTTAGGTTTGCTGTAGAAAATAATCTTGTTCACATGTGTTGTAGACAAAGGATATTTATAACCAAGAAATTATTGACCACAAAACTTTAACAAACTTAACACAAAGGCTTACAGCAGCCACGTCGTCTTCATCGAAACTATATCCAGGTGATCTTTCAACTGTAACAACGACAGTCAAAGACCTAGCTGATATGGTCAGAAATACTAGTGCATCATCATCAATTCTGTCATCTATAGCGCAGGTATCAGTAGTAATGTTCAGATTATTTTCGTTGCTAAGTACTTATGTTTTGAATATGTATCGGTTTTGTATGCAAGATTAAAATAAATGTCAAAAGAATGAAAAAAGGAAATTACAACGGGACAAAAATACCCCCAATCTATAAAATAATAATTCAATGAATAAGTCTTTCGGAACAATGTGTATGCGAGATTATGGTGAAATTATTTTATGCATCAGAGTGCATAATGATACTTAATGTCTGTTTTGTACGGTGAAACATTTTTTTCTAATCGAAAATATTGAGAAAAGGTATGATTTTCAATGAACCAGCCATCAATTGATTCATTCAAAAGTTATGTTAGCAAATAAAGATCTCAGTAAAGACTTAAACCATTAGCAGAAATAAAACGTATAGTCAGCTAAAATGTTTTATAAATAAAAAAAACTAGAAAAAAATCAATTACAAGAGTTTTTATCACAAATCAATGTACAAAAAAAATCTCGAACAGCTGACAGAAAGTTCATAGCGTTCGTGAAGCTCATTTTTGAATTTTCTATGTGGTGCTCATTTTTATTTATTTTAACATACTACTTTGTACTTTTTTTTTACTTTCGAACTTTTATATCTGGGCGTCACTGGTAAGTCTTGTTTGGACGAGGCGCGTTTTTGACGTAATGAATTTTAAAACTGATGCCTTTTGTTATCTATTATTCATGTGTTTCTTTGCCAAATACGTTCTGCTATTTATTTGTATTGTAGTCCTGTATCATTATGTTGTCATTTTTATGTTATATTTAACAATGTCATCAAAGTGCGAGGTTTGGCATGCCACAAAACCAGGTTCAACCCACCATTTTTTTCTTTTAAAATGTCCTGTACCAAGTCAGGAAAATGGCCATTGTTATATCATAGTTCGTTTCTGTGTGTGTAACATTTTTACGTTGTGTTTCCGTTGTGTCGTTTGTTTTCTCCTATTTTTGAGTGTGAATCCACATTACTATAAGACGTGTCACGGTACTTTTCTATCTCAAATTCATGTATTTGGTTTTGATGTTATATTGGTTATTCTCATCGGATTTTGTCTAATGCTTAGTCCGTTGCTGTGTGTGTTACATTTTAATGTTGTGTCGTTGTTCTCCTCTAATATTTAATGCATTTCCCTCAGTTTTAGTTTGTTACCCCGATTTTGTTTTTTGTCCATAGATTTATGAGTTTTGAACAGCGGTATACTACTGTTCCCTTTATTTATATAATTCATTATTGGAACTAAAAGTACAAAAAAATGTAGTTATTATATTCTATCCAGCGTAAAACAACTTCAAAATGTTAGCAAGACCTCTTCAAGTTAACACTAATTTTTCAAAAGTAAGATGAAATATATCACAATTCTTTTCATCAACAAAAACAACATCATCTGTGTTTTTCTTACATTACTAAAGCAAGACGTTAACGCGTGTTTTAACAGTATTGTAGAATATATCCAGGAAATGGTATATTTAGATATCTGACGAATAAAGCATTACTCGTTGTGCATCGTTATAAACGTTTAGATCCGATTGTACCATTATAACCTGGCCATGATTGCCTACAAATACAAAGTATGTTACTTTTGAATAGACCAAAAAGAACCACAGTTTTAATACTCTTAACTTAATTCTTTGTTATATCCTTGATAGGGATATGGAGATGCTGTGGGTAACATTGTAGATCCCTCCTTGCTGCCAGTATGGACATATACCTCGCCGGTACGTATTTTAGAGTAGTCTAATGATTGATGTACGATAAAAAAAAAATAGAATCAGAACAGTTTCAATAAACTCGTAATGGATACATAATTAAAACATGTATACCAGATGCTCGTTCCGTCTACAAAAAACTCACCAATCACATTCGAATAAATATTAATTAAAAAGCTAAAAAAAAGGTACGAGGTCAAAAAGTATGAAGGACTCAATAAAGTATTTTCTTGATCCTTAAAATAATACAATTTGTTGTGTTTGCATTTCGTGATCTGCTCAAACAAATGATTCTGTAAACATGTCTCATTTGTCATAAAATGACGTGATTTTGTACATGTTTTTGTCTTTAACTTGCTGTTTTTGTATGATTAGTATCAAGGGATTAATGAAAGCTATACGCACAGGTTATATCATTCGTTTTGATTAATTCATTTTGGTTACAACTGATGAAAATGTCTTGAATGACAGCGAAGACATCATTGTCGTATTTGCTTTATATAAACTGTACCCCAAAAATATTCAAAGCCAAGACAGTCAATAATGAAGGAAATTAGACGGACAGATACAACGGAGAAACGTTCTAGGAAAGTGTAAAACCTGTAACTGGTTATTGCGATATTTGTATTTCAATAACTAAAGGTAAATTATAGTTTATTTCTTGTTTGATAGGACTTTGTCCAGACAAATATGCTATCAATTCTGTCAAGTGTTGAACTGTTATCTGCAAACCTTGCTGAGAAAAAATCTAAATATCTGAACAGACACCGAAGGGAGATCAGTAAATATACAGCAAAGGAAACAATGAATGTGAAATCGAAAAATCTAGGTTTGTAGACACATTTGTATTTGTAATGTGTTTCTATTTAATAAACTGTTACTATAAAACAATTACAATATAATATACTATAATCCCATTTTTTATTTAAATACACAGCTTCTGACGTGATATTAAAGGAATCGCTTTTACATACATCGTTTATCATACAAATGACTATCTATAGAATAGTATGCGTCTACCATATATAGGAAATTCAATATTTTAGTACTGCATTTTAATGCATATGGTTACTGTTTTAAATTTCACAACTTACTGATGTATTCGTGTTACTTTTATCTTGAACAAATTTATATCGTGCATATTTCTAACTCACATATTCATTATAACATCCACCTTCAGGCGTACAAGAATAAGACTAAACAACCATGCACGCTTGCCAATTGAAAAAAAAACTTAATATTGGAATTCAAAGTCTAAGACCGACGGCTTCTTACTCTATATACAAACAAGAGTAAAATGTTAATTACAATACATATGTAACAATGAATTTATAAGTAAGTACATTCAATATTAAAAACTTATTTCTTGTATATGTTTATCAAAGTTTATTTGAAGTTGCTCACAAGCTTACATAGTGAAAGTGCAGCAAAAAGATATATTCTCAACATTGACATCACCGTTTAAAGATACGTTTCATAGCATAACATAACAATGTAAACATAACATCTTTTAAACATAATAATGATGACCGACAAGAAGTTAATTTGCTTGATCATCTCAATATTTTTCAGAATTTCATATTTCGTTTCACGAACGCTTAGCAATCTGCGAGGACTACACTATAATCCCTTTAGGAAACAATGAATCTAATGCTGTCACATTAACATCATCAGTGTTTGAAGCAGCCGTGAAAAACTCACCAGGTACATACGATTTTGTTAATTATGTTAAAAATTATTTCCCTAATATTAGTTCTTACTTAAAAATGAAGAACCACATATCTTTTTGAATAATACGTTTTTTTTTATTATTGAAGCTTAACTGATCATGTGTTACCTTTTTATGCCCCATTTATGAACATTATATTTTCTGGTCTATGCGTTCGTGCGTCCGTCCGTTCGTCTGTCCCGCTTCAGGTTAAAGTTTTTAGTCGAGGTAGTTTTTGATGAAGTTGAAGTCAAATCAATTTGAAACTTAGTACAAATGATCCTCATGATATAATCTTTCTAATTGTAATGCCAAATTAGAGATTTAACGCATTTTCACGGTCAACTTAACATAGAAAATGATAGTGCGGATTGGGCAGACGTGTACTTAGGACACATTCTTGATTTTTTTTAAATGAAGCAGTTAATACAAAATCATAACAATAACTAAAATGACCTTATCCATTACTGTAGTACTAATATTTATATGGTTGTAAGCTGAATTTCGTTACAACCTCTAAAAGTCGCAAAGCATCAGTGTTTAAATCTGGTCGTAAGCCGGCTTTCTGTTAGAACCTCTAACATCAACACCCCAGTGTTAATGTATAATTAAAGGTTTTCTTTAGAACTTCTAACATTAAAGAGTTGTGAGCCCTACTACATAAACGAAGCAACAGTACTTACATCTTAATTTTTAAATTCATCTTTGATTAAATTGGAGTTTGTTGTTTTCTTTTGAAAAAGATTCGTTCAGCACTTCTATATCTTTAATTTTATTTCCACCATATATGAGAGCAACAAACTCACAACATTAAATAATAAAGTGAATGAAAAAAGATTATGACCACCAGTTTGTCTGCGTTTGATTTCTAGTATTTTACATCAGAACTTTTAAATCAGAAACATAGACATCAGAAAACATAGACGTGTAAAGGCCGTAAATTTGTGAACAGAATATAAAAAATCTTATGATCAGAACACCATAGGCTACAAGGTTTTCAAAAGAAGAAGAAAAAACACCTTTCTTCAATTCATCGCACCTTTTTTCTGATTAAATAAAATACCATATTGATCCTTCATGTAAGCGGTAGCGGTTGTTTTCAAACCGTTAACGACCTTCATCTTCGTTTGCTTGTAATGATCCTGTTCTCAGTTTAGTTTTTCTACTATCTGAGGACGTTAAATCGGTATGAGTTAAAAGGATTTTGAATTTTTTGACTAAGAGGCTGAACATATTATTAGGGAAATCCTAACTCATGAAAGACGTACTTTGACCTATAATTCTGGACTTCTTACACATTGTGACCTGGATGGAGAGTTATCTCATCAATACTCATACCATATCTCCTTATTTCTATCATAAGTTGAAAAAAAATGACAATGTTATCTTAAAAAAAAAATTGAAATAAACGAATAAATAACAACACGACAGAACATAAGACATAACATATCAAACTAAAATCTGAGTTACAAGAACACCAACCAAGAACTGTTAAGATCACAGATGTTTCTAATCGGTAAGGAAATCCTACTCTGCTATTGACACCGTTCGTGAGATATAATTGTAAATATAATAATTTCAAGAGTAAAGAGTATTACCCTGCTACTAAATTGAATAGCAAATTCTTTTAAAATCAATGAATATTGTGTTGTCATTATCCTAAAGCGATTAAGTCACTTTTTTACTAAATCGTTGTTAAAGTGGGGCGAAAGATAATAAAGGCTCAGTCTAACTCATAAATTGAAAATAAATTGACAACGCCATGGTTTAAAAAAAGACAAACAGACAAATAAATAGTACAGAGGACACAACATAGAAAACTCAAGAGGAAGCAACGCGAACCACACCAAAAACTTAGGGTGATCTCGGGTGCTCCGGAAGGGAAAGCAGATCCTGCTCCACATGTGGCACCCGTCGTAATTGTAGTAACCTATCTTGATTTGATCTTATCAACATACGTTTTTCATTTTTAAGATCACTACATACAAGTATTTACAGCGAAGTATTCTTCAATTGCTGGGGTACTAGATGCAAAAGATTTGAAATCAGTTGATGATACTAAAGGGTAACATTTAATGTTTGTTAACTGAGCTAATATTGATTTGCATTTCATTTACTTTGAATCAATTGATATACATTATAAGATTTATATTACAATTGATTATTATAGTTTAAATACAAATGATAGTGATATGAATTAGCAATAACTGTAATTTAAGATAATCCAATGAAAACTATGACATATTTGAATCTTCTATAAACTTCAATATATAGCATGCATGTTCAAGTTATATAAAAATTACTTAAATGTTCAAAAAAGGGAAAATTGCATGGTAACTTTTTTATATTTCGGATAAAAAGACTATCTACTCTAAGTCGTGAGCAAAAGTAATGTTGCGATAGTTTTAGTTTATCGATACCTAAAAGAGGGACAAAAGATACCAGATGGACAGTCAAACTCATAGATCGAAAATAAACTGACAACGCAATGGCTAGACTAAAAAGACAAACAGACAAATAATAGTAAAGAAGACACAACATAGAAAACTAAAGACTAAGCAACACAAACCCCACTAGTAACTAGGGGGATCTCAGGTGCACCAAAAGGGTAAGCATGTACAAATCAAGGTTACACACATAATGTTGCGATAATTTTAGTTTATCGATACCTACATGTGATAAATCGACTCAGAAGACAAATCAAGGTAACACACATAAACTGTGAGGATAGCATTTAAAACTCCCCAGTGGGAAATACTGGGTTAAGGCAACATGGTAAACATTTGTTTGCTACGTTTGAGAATCCACTCTCATTAAAATTGTCACAACCGGGAATAGAACCCGATTGCTACTTTAAAGATTAATCAACTATTCTAGTATATAAGGATTTGACTAGTATATAGGATCCGACTAGTATGTAAAGATCTGACTAGTATTTAATGATCTGACTAGTACGTAGTATGTAAAGATCTGACTAGTATATAAGGATCTGACTAGTATGTAAAGATCTGACTAGTATATAAGGATCTGACTAGTATATAAGGATCTTACTAGTATATAATGATCTAACTAGTATACTGTCGAATCCGATTCATTTATTTTCGTGGATACCAATTTTCGTGGATTTTGGAAACTTGCATTTTCGTGGATATGATTTCGTGGGTTTGGCAAAGTCTGCTCTGCATACATTACTGTAGAAAAATTGTAATTTGTTGAACATTTAAATTCGTGCTTTTCCTGTACACACAAAATCTACGAAAATTGGTATCCAACAAATATTACTGAATCAACAGTATAAGGATCTAAGTAGTATACATTATATAAGGATCTAACTAGTATACATTATACAAGGATCTAACTAGTATACATTATATAAAGATATAACTAGTATACATTATATAAAGATCTAACTAGTATACATTCTACAAGGATCTAACTAGTATACATTATTTAAGGATCTAACTAGTATACATTATATAAGGATCTAACTAGTATACATTATATAAGGATCTAGCTAGTATGTTAAGATTTAAGATTGCGAAAAATGTTTTTTAGTTGAGACCGAGACATATCACGTTGGTCAATCAATTTGTAATTTTGTCCTCAAAGCTAGTGTATCAACGATTTTAGTCGTTTTCAATCATACCTCTGCTGAATTGGTTTTTAAAAAAGCATATCCCTACCAATGATTTATGTAAACCGGTGTACCGTTAGAGCAGAGCGTATGTTACTCCTGTGCATTTGGAACTTTGCATTCATTTTGTTTTTCATAGTTTTAGGGTGAATCGTCGATTAGTTTCAATATCGAGGAAAAGATCAAGATATGAGACAGCTGTTAATATAATACACATTTAATTTCTTCCATTTAATTTATGACAACCACCAAATCAATTAGCGCTATAAAACCAGTTTTTTTTTTATATTTGAGAATGCCTTTACCAAGTCAGGAATGTTGTCCATGCGTTTGATGTGTTTTATCATTTGATTTTGTCATTTAATTAGGGACTTCACATTTTGAATTTTTCTCGGAGTTCAGTATTTTGTTATCTTACTTTTTCTTATAACTTATCATTGCAGAAATAGTCCATATATCATTTCTGACATCATATCCAGTAGTGTTCTGAATGTTAACCCAGATATTTTCCAACATTTGGCAAAACCTGTCACTATTATGGTGGAAATAAAGGTGAATAATTTATTTTTGGATGTAACGCGTCTTCTGATTGTCTGACGTTGTTTTGTGTATCAGATCATACACATAATGTTGTCATGTGACCGTGACGTTTTTAACGTTTTTTCATGGTAAATATAAAAAAAACTGCTTGAACAAGAAATATAAATTTAATATCGAAAGGAATTTGATCAAAGAAAGAGAATCGAAAGATGCAAAAAAGACATTCAAACTCATATGTCGCGAATTATAACGCCATGGTAAAAAATGACAAATAACAGTTTGCAATAAGGTCTTTATTTGCGAAAATGAAGAGCAAACTTACAAGTTGAAATTGCAGACATCACCTCATGTGTTTAGAAAATATATATCAACAAATAATGTGTTTTTGACAAGTTAACACCACTAGATGCTTTGACAAAATGTGACGTAATTTTTCTCATCTGATTTTCCTTATTTAGTAACATGAAAGCTATTCGCAAGAAATACATGCGAATATATAGTTACGATATCATATTATATGTTGTCATTGAATTGCAGTTGTAATACTAGATAAATAAGTCATTGATGTTTTGAAATTCTTAAACTAAAAGCGGACTAGTTTGCTTCTATTTTTTGTGTAGAATAGTAACTTTTTATAATTGTATTATAAATTGCGTTGGGTATATATCTTGTGTATCAAATATCATAGGAATTATACATTTTCCTTCAAGCATCATCTGAATATATTTAGTGCTTTAACTTTTCTTATTTTGTTGTACATTTATATTTATTTACTCTTTAGAAAAATACAACGATAGTTGATTTAAAGGAAAAATGTGTATTTCTGAACATGTCTTCAAGGTAAGTCAAAGAAAGTACTTTCAAATATCTGCTGCTGTTAACATAACAGAGATATTTTTTAATCTCCGGCCGTTATTTAGGTGGTAGCAAACACTTTGACTAAAATAAATTTGGCTAGTTTAATTTTCATAAAGTTTTGACAAAATATTTACTTTGATCTGTTTACAAAAATAAGAAAATGTCTAAAAATTTGAACCGCACAATTTACAGGAATAATTTGGTTGGCTATATGGCAGTTTGACTAACACTAATGTTGATCGTTGAAAAGCTTGATTTCTCCTTGCTAATAGTATGTGATTAAAACGCTCAGCTGATTTTTAAAACTCCCCTTCATTTATTATACAAATACATTGTATTTGTTTCTATCTTATTTCACTTTCAATTTGTAAATGTTTTGAATTTAATTAATTCTTATTTTATGAGCAGTAAATGAAGTACATTGTATACATAAAAGTAATTATCACTGTCCTAACTGAGAAAATGGAAAAAAAAACCCGACTGCATATATTTTGTGATGTTGTGTTTCCGGTCAGATAATTCTGTGAATATTAATTGCATATGTGACGTTATAAAATGTGTGTAGATAATATTTAACATGTGTTTATTAAGTAAAATCCATATTTATATTAATAGTGGCGGTAATATTTGGACAAGTGACGGATGTAAACTGGACACAGCATTATCAAACGAAACTCATATTGCTTGTAAATGCACACATTTGACTAATTTTGCTGTCCTTATGGATGTTTTTGAAATACAGGTAAGAATTTGTTTTACCAAAACTAACAACGAAAACAATTAGATAATGATATTTGCAAAATAAAAAAAATGCATTGTTTTTTTAATTTAGGGGTTATAATAGCGATTATCATAATTAAGAATTTCATTATTACAAGCAGCATTTTTTATAGCTTTTTAAAAAAACACAGTGTGTGATATTTTTGCTTCTTTCATGTGCACCTCTAGCTTAACAAAACAATATTCAACATTTAGTTGTTTAATTTGTAGGATCAGATTGACTATACAGATTATACCATACTGACTTATATATCATACATTGGTGGTGTAATGTCTGTGTTAGCCTGTGTCATTACAGTTATAGTATTCCAGTTTTTCAGGTACGAATATATTTTTTAGCAAATGAAACTGCATGTTTATTGTATTTTTGATTTGTTAAAAATAAAAAAAATATGAATAGAAAATATATACCGGCAGTTAAACTTATATTGCTCAACCATTTTTAATTTGTCGTAACGAATATATTTACATGTACTTTGAATTGGTCATGTCACAGAACATTGCCATTTATGATGTCTGTTAACGTTACTATAGTCATTGTTGCTAGTGAGGGAGGTCGTCACGTAGGTTATATCCCTGATCGGGCCAAACAAATGACTTAAAATTTGATTTTTGCTGCTTTTCTAATAACCCTGTGGCATCTAGGAGTTAGTTAAAAGACTGATTGATTTGGAGTCAGATTAATACTCTAGGCAGGGTGTTATTTGTGCATGTGGATTGTCACATTTTTCACTCCAACTAAGGATCTTAGGTAGCAAATTGAATCTTTTTCCCTTCAAATTTTAATGTTCTCGTCCTGAAATCAAATAATATTTTAATACCACTGTACATTGAGCAGATGATGATCATAATTAATTATATTTTAATATATTGTCTGTATTTCACTTTACCTTATATTATATGTTTCACTTGTTTATTATCTTTGATAAACAACAACGTACAATTTTAGTTTGCACAAAGAGAGAGTACGAGTACACAAACAGCTTGCAATTTCAATCATCCTGGTGCAAGTTTTCTTCCTGGTTGGAATCGATCGAACGGAAAACAAGGTTAGTATGATATCATTTTACAGTGACACCTGACTCAAACGAATCCTGCTTTAACCATGTTAACCGAAAACCTGTATAAATCAAAGATGTTTTAAGCCCCGTCATTACAAATTGTATGCGTTGTGAACCTGATAAAACCGAACACCGACCAAAACCAAACAAAATTTTAAGTTGTGAACAGATTCGGTTCAAACAAGTTTCACTGTACATATTTTTTGCATTTGGCGTGAATGGATGATAGACATATATATTATTATTCAAAACATATTCCATTTTTTTTAACAAACAATTTCAAAGACTCCTAATAGTTTATAATTAGTTATATAATGTGATATAATAAAGATTCTAAATATATACAATATAAACAAATACCAATACAAGTAGGTAGAGATGTTTTACTGATAATGTTATGGAATTTTGCATCATAAAGGTGCTATATTACACATTGCTTTGATTATGCAATATCGAAAGATTTTGCATGTTCAACATATCAAATAGTTTTCTTTTTTCAGTATGTCTGTACAGCCATGGCTGCATTGTTGCATTATTCCTTAAATTCAATGTTTTGTTGGATGCTGATAGAAGGATTTCATTTGTATGTGATGCTTGTGAAAGTCTTCCGCAGGAGAGCTAACTTCAAAAAATATATGTTGTTTGGTTGGGGTGCGTACAATTCTCAATAATATCAATATCCTAAAATAAACTATTTTTGAAGATGTTGGATTGAAATATTCATTATTTTGAGAAGGATGTTATTTGAGTTAAATTTTAAGATGCTTTCGTTACAAATATTTATATATCTGCATATTTACAATATTTGAATTTGCTCAACATATCTTAGAAAACATGTTAGGTAAGGTACATGTGGAACAGTAGACCACATTTACAGTGCATAAAACCAACAGTATACATTCATAAGACTTTAATTAATATATGATACATGATATGGTATAAATGATTTGAAACTAAAAACAAAATCTTAAAATTCGATACGCCTGAGTTTTTTTTACGAGATTTAACTTCCCCAAATACCCGGACTTATAAAAGCAAAGAATCAAAAATACCTGTATTTGAATACATCAGGTGCTTGGTCTACGATATCAATAAATATTTTTTTTTAGCAATACACATTTATAATTACAGGGCTCCCCCTTCTTGTGGTAGGAATATCTGTTGGCACATTACACGACCAATATGGAGGAACAAATAGGTAAATGTAAATTACAATGCATGTTTAGAATACGAAAAACAATGTTGTAAGAATACACTTAGAATGCAAGTCTGGTTCTTAGCTTGACTTACACCTAGGAAATGACAATGATGGTCGGTTGAATATAAAACTTTAAAACTAAAAAGATAATGTCAGCTTTCAAATTGTAAATTTTCTATTTCTATACGGCAACATTCCAACAGGGCATGCATGTGGCGAATATATCTTTCAGTTGATACGATTTTTTCTGACTTGTATTTTCTATCATGATTTCCTTGATAGAGGGTTGCGAACTAGAAAATAGAAAAGTCAGTTTATTAATAGACAAATGATCTGCAAACAAATAAGTGAATGTCAGTGTCTCGTTCAGCAAAACGTATGGTAATGACAAGGAATTCATTCGAACTGTTGAAGTAATCTCAAGAGAATATTGCTGTGCTGTGCATGTTAGAAGGCTTAATGCTTATAGTCAATTGTGAGTCTGACGATCCCCGTGTGATATAAAATAAGTTAAATTCTATAATTTTACAGACAATATGATTTTTTAGATTTTAACTATACTGAGTGGACATTTGAATAAGTTATTGCTGGTGTACAGAATAAAATTTTAAACTTTGCACTTGTGGATGTAAATACACTATTCAACTGGTGGAGGATTATTACAATATATTTGATTTATTTCCAAGTGCTCCAATATTGGAGCGATTTACGAAAAAAGAAGAAAGCTATCAAACTAAGAGGTCTTTTAAGTAGTGAGATTAAATCCTCTTTCTTTAATTTTTACGGACGACCTTACAAATTGGTTGACCGGAATGGAATATCCGACGACAGATATGTTTCAAATGTCGTAACTTTAGTGCCGCCCCTTTTCTTCATATGTGACCTACTTAATCACCGGGATTGTACTAACATCAGCAACATGACGAGCTTCGTATGTCTTTCACTGTTTGTGTTAGGTTTGTGTCCTAAGTTCTCTATACTATGTTGTCTGCATTTTTGTATGTATGTCACTTGTTTAGCAATGGCGCTTTCAGTAGATGTTCTACTTTTGTATATATGTCATTTGTTTAGCCATGGCGCTTTCAGTAGATGTTCTACTTATGAGTTGGCATGTCCCTTAAATATCATTTGCCAATATTTTATCATCACCATATGTGTTAATGCATTATTGTCTTATCGTTAGAAAAATATTTCGCGAAGTAAACATAAAATTTCTGGAAGCATTTACCCCTAGTTTTCTATAAAAGTTACTGTAATCATGATAAATACAAAACAACTTTTTTTTTTAATTTCAGATGTTGGATATCCCATAACGTACTATTATGGACATTTGTACCTGTAGTAGGAATAGTAATATTGGTAAATATCTTAACAGATCGTTTTAGTAGAAATAAATACAAAGAACGATGTTGAATAAGAAATAATTGTTAATTTCTTAAATATAGTCAACAGTTGTATATTGCTGTTCAAAAGTCATAAATCGATTGAGATAAAACCGAGTGAAACACGTCAACTTTAAGAGAAATACAACGAAACAACAGAAACACTGAAAAGCAACAACATTTTTTGTGTAGTTTGTCGAACAGCAAGTTGAAAGGGATTACAAACCTTCCAACTTTAGCTTAAAGTTCTTTTAATCAAGACCAACACAACAGATCGATAACAAAGAGAACGACACACCTTTAATTTGACATATTCATGATATTCGTTGGCTTAATTTTTGTGTGATTGCCACTTTATTATCTACTCCTCATTCTGAAATTACCACTTTACAGATAATAGCGGAAATGTTACAAATATCCCTTCAGTATTGTCCCCTTTGTTTGAATACGACCGACCGAAAAATAATTTTTACCAGATTTAATACATGAATGAGCAACACGACGGATGCCACATGTACAGCAGGATCTGCCTATCCTTCCAGAGCATTAAAGATCATCCCTAGTTTGTGATGTGGTTGATACTGCTTAATCTTATGTTTACTATGTTGTGTTTTGTTAACTTGTGTATGTTTGTTAGTCCCTTTCTTTATGATCGTTCTCAGGATATTGATCATCCCTAGTTTGTGATGTGGTTGATACTGCTTAATCTTATGTTTACTATGTTGTGTTATGTTAACTTGTGTATGTTTGTAAGTCCCTTTCTTTATGACTTATCACTTCCAGATTTTGATTGGGATCGTGTTGCTTAGTGTTTATTGTTCTATGTTGTGTTTTGTTCTATCGTTTGTTTGGTTTTTTTTTAGCCATGGTGTTGTCAGGATATTTTCGACTTTTGAGTTTGAATGTTCCTTTGGTATCGTGTTTCTCGTTTTTCGTCTTTTTTATTTAGATTAGACCGTTGGGTTTCCCGTTTGAATGGTTTTACACTAGTAATTGTGGGGCCTTTTATAGCTTGTTGTTCGGTGTGAGCCAAGGCTGCGTGGTGAAGCCGTACCTTGACCTATAACGGTTTACTTTTATAAATTGATATTTGGATGGAGAGTTGTCTCATTTGCACTCATACCACATCTTCCTATATCTATATAACGATACATGTTTATACAATATAATAGTACCAGTGAATGCATTTACTAATAGCTACTCATATGTTGTTGATTTTATATATGAAAATCCTACAGAAAGGCTGGATTAAGAAAAAGAAAAGAAATTGTATAACAGAAAATAGCGTGTTCTATTACACCATATTAAGTATTTTTTTTTTAATATACATATTTTTTGTAGGTGAATTCTATCATCTTGATAATAGTTCTCCGTATTATGATGAAATCAATGTTGAGCAGAGCTAACTCCGAGGAGAGATCAGCTGTTAAGTAAGTAATGGAGTAAAGAAAGCACATTTAATAGCCTCCATTGTCTGTACTACTTCGTACTGTAACAGCAGAAATTACATGCAGTATGTCTTCGATGAAATTAAAAAAGGAGAATATACACAAGAGAGTGTTACTAGTTCTAAATAACGAATACTTCATTCATATGCCGACTTCTGGATTGTCACTCACATGAAGCATTCAAACCCAAAATAATCTATATCAGGATACAGAGTATGAGTGTTTGCGTCATACAAACTATATATGCATATACATTAAATGCAGTGTACATAATCGTAGATTTTATTTATTTGTAAAACAAAGTTGATAATTACAAACTTTGTCATTCAGATAATCAGTATAGTAAATGTAAAGCTTTTTCAAGATAAACCTTCATTAGGAACGCAGAAACCCGAAATATGAAAGCCAAGGTTCTATACACATACTTGAAAACATGAGATTCTGTACAACAACATTGGAAAAGAAGCGAAAGAGAAAAAAAAATTAAACATGAAAACGTTTCCACTGACGTTAGGAAACTCCACTGTATAAAACGTTTTTCGTCTGTCTTGCTTGTTTTAATTCTTTCTCATTGACTTTACAATTTTAGGGCAGGACTAAAGGCAGCTGCCATACTTTTACCATTGCTCGGAGTCACCTGGACGTTGGGATTTTTTAGTGTGAATGATAGAGAGACAGTGGTTTTTACCTATCTTTTCACAACGTTCAATTCTTTGCAGGTACGATTTCAACATTTTCTTCTTTTTACAACTGTTACAGTATTAAAGCCATCATGTTTTTCAATTATTTTCGAAATTGTGCAAATACATGTTACAATTCAAATTTAAATTCAGTAGATTTCAGAATCCACCTAGTGGAAATTGCAATTCCAATATCTACTAGTAGAAATTAGGTTATCCAGATTTGACTAGGAATATCTTAGAATGTACTTCACATGTAACGTGACAGTACCCAAATTGCGCCTTATTTGACAGTTTTTTCATCTACGTTTTTTTATGATAACGACAAAATTCTCCATTCTGTGTTTATTTTGTAGCCGTATCCTTCTTTACTATATAGGTACGCCAATTTGATTTTAGTCCTTATTAAGAAGTAGAAAAAAGAGTTTATATGGACCTCCGAGCTATCTATCCTTGGTTCCGTAATGAGGAGTACCCAAACTGCATCCATGCTCAAATTCACATCATTAAAAATCATATATTAGTAACAGATGTTTTTTTTTTTTGTTTTTTTTTTTAAATATTTAGAACAATTTGACATTACTTTATGCTCACTTTTCATTTTTTTAAATGGATGCTTGTAATATATTTTTTTGTTCATATTTAAAAGATGATTTTTGGTGAAGGTCGCATGGCGGCGTTTTCGAACATTTTTCTTTTCCGGTTACTGCTGATATAAACTGTGAACGTTTAGTGGATATTTGAATATATTCACCTATTTCGTAAGACGTGTATAGTGTAAGATAATCAAAATTCAAATTGTTTAGTCTCGAAAAAAACTTTTAAGAATTACTCAGCTGTTTTTGTTGAATAGGTGCAAGTCCTTTAATTTTAACTAATTTACGCAAAGTTTGATTCCTTAGACTCTATTCATGTTGCAAGTTATATTTTATTATTTCGGTGTTATTCCCTCATCTAAAATTTCAATAAATTCAATTTGAAATCTGTTTCCATCTGCTATATAATATCTAGAATTTATCATATATAGTCGTCATGTCTCGACGGAACGACACAATTTTGATAAAAACCAACAACTATGCTACCAATCAATAATATATTAATTTGTTATTTCAGGGTGTATTCTTTTTCATTTTCCACTGTTTGTTAAACACAGATGTAAGTATCAGTTGTTTCTTATTCATTTGTTTGCTATTTTATCAAGCACGCTTTTTAATAACAAATGTTCCATGTTGATCTCGTCATTTCTTGGTAGGCACAAAACCTGTAACTTTAAAAAAAAATCAATCCGACAATGTCAACAAAATATGTAATGTTTATATACAAAACACACTGTTAGAACTCATTTGATATGTAATTGTTTTCCATAGGTGAAAAGTGCATTTGAGCGAAGATCCCAAAGACGAAGCATGACCAAAATATTAAACGAGTCACTTAGCCAGGAAAGTAAAAGGAAATCCTCAACACTTAAAACTATTGTAACGAGTAAATCATCGGTAGGTTGGTTAAACAGTATAACTTAACATGTAAAATATAGAAAGCTAAAAATAAGGGACTGGATGGGTTCTTAATTTCATTGCTTTTTTTTCGATAAATTTTTCTCTGTTCTTATCTAAAATTGTCTGTTCTTTTGTTTGTCCTATGTTTAAGTTAATGCAATGAAAGAACAACCATGAATACCTAAATCTTCAAATAGCAAACCATTTATATATTTGCGCGTCTTGATGGGGTCTAAAAAATACAGAATAAGGGGTTAATCGTGCAGAATAGATTATTAAATGGGAAATATGTATAGAATAGTAAAAAGGAGGTGATGAAATAAACAATATAGATAATAATGGGACAAAATAATTAAAAAATAGAGAAAAATATTTAAAGAAATGAATTAGTGAAGGACTCTTATCCGTACCCTTATGTTATTACCAAAGAAAAATCACTCATGATTTTCTGGACGCTAGCTGGGCGTCGTTTTTATGAAATATCTCCAATATCCACCATAATTTATCTCGATCAGTGGCCTTACAAAAAGTGTTAAAACAAAAAGTTCACTTTGACGTGAATTTCGCTGGCTGTACGTCGAATGAACATGCGCGACAGGGTATAATACACGGATCGATTACGGTCTCTGGATTTGGATATTAAATTTTCTTAAAAATTTCTGTGGAAAGAGCTTAAGGAAGTACAAAACACTGCATTTAAATGTCATACTAAGTATTACAAATATTTCCGACCTTGTATGGTTTCAGAGGTGTTGCGGCTCAATGAAATCGGTCACTTTCTTAAGTACTTTAGAGGTTACGCGACTTTATAGACATACAAATGTTCTATTGATATGGGATCTTTACTACAGTGAACTACATTTTTAATTCAATAGCCTTGAATAATAATGTATTCTGATTCCAAAATAATTAGTGTAAACCAACAAAGTTTTTCCTAATAAAATGTTTTGACGCGATTTGAAGCTGTTATAAAAATCATCACAAGAGTAAGTCGACAGTAAACTATTAAACTTTGAATCTTCATTTTATTTTTTATTTAAATTAGAAAATCGAGATAGTGAAATATGCTAAATTATAATAAAAGGGGAAAAGAATCTACGAATATTGTGTTGTTTTTTAGTCACCTGGAGAAACACTCCGTATTTGGTGAATAATAAAAAATGAAAATTACAAAAAAAAACAAGGAATGATAATTGTTTTTGAACATTATATGAAGGTTATCCACTTATTTATTGTATAGAAATTATGTTTATTTTACAGATTAATAGTATTTTGACCGAAGAATCATACTTAGACAGAAAGAAATACCAAAAGATGAACAACAATGAAAACGAACGTATCCACAGAGATAATAATATTACAACGCTGTTTGATAAGAACTATCATTTCTGTTTACAAAGATCAATCAGTGATGGCGTACCACGGTGGCAAAATGTCAACAAAGATTTCACATTTTATACAGGCAAGGAGAATATAAATATGTTAAACGGTACAATATCCAAAGAAAACAACTCCGATAATGGACATCAACATGCGTTGAAGCAGGATAAACAATTTTCAACTGACTTTCGTATAGAGGATTTATACAGCAAACCACTTCGAAAACGAACGGTGTCAGAAGAAAATAAGGAGAACAGCCGTGTAAGATTTGACGATGGTGACGAGAGTAATAACCAGAATAAGGAAAAGACAGACAATTTAAAAGATGCGTTAGTCAATGAATTAAAAGAAAGATTACAGTAGAAAAGAACAGACAATTTGATAGACGTGTTAGTCAATGAGTTGAAAGAAGGAAAGACTGCAGCAGAAAATAACAGTCAACTTAAAAGATGCGTTAGTCAATGAATTTAAAGAAAAACTACAGTTAAAAAGATTATTAACATAGCTAAATATTGTACATGTAACAACAATTTCATTTCATATAATATATTATATTTTATACAAATTTCCTGGTTAATTGATTTATTATGTTGATCAATGCACGTACAATCTTTCAAAACGTTATTTAGCTCCGCCTATATCGTCATTATGAGTAAGGAAGTTTTTAAGCGGTTTGAATTTAATTGCAAAGCTAGAAATTTTAATGATTTTGATATATAATTAACATTTTCATAAATCGACTTACATTTCATTATATCCACGCCTAAATCTTTATCACGGGACAACATTTCTACGTGACTGCTCCTCCCATATTTCCAATCATTTTCTTATAAATGAAGTATGCTGTAAGGTTCTTTGAAATGTAAAGCCGTTTTCCCCATCGTATGGAGGTGCATTCTAATGTGTTCAGTATAGGATGAAAAGATACTATTCCCAATGAGACAATTATCCACCAGATTTAGAGGTACAAGAAAGTTCATGGACGTAAGCATTTATAGGCAACCGTTCGACATTCAACAATGAGAAAAGCCCTACACGTATATCGTATTGTCGGCTATAAAAGGGTCCGACAAGAAAGATGTCAACCAAATAAAAATTATTTATGAAAAACAGATATTACAGACATGAACAAACTGCAACCACTGTAAGTTATAAATTCTGAATTTGAACAAGCACACAAAGAATATTGAAGGGTTAAACATGTGTATTAGCGCTCAACGCTTCACTAATCTGGAACAGTAGTGTACAATGTAATAGCAAAATTTTAGAAAAAACTGTAAATATCAGTTGCAATTGGCTGAATTCAAAAAGATCGAAACGAGCAAAAACAAGCAATAACATAGAACAATAGACATAAAGCACAGAATTTAGAGTACTCGCAGTTACTGAAAAGTGGTTCAAAACCAAGTCCAACTAACAAATACATCATGTTCTCTCAGACTATCTATTAGAAAAATGCAAGATCCTAGTACGTTGTTTTAGTATATATATTTATGGCAACCAACATGAAAATGAACATTCAGAAATTATCTTTGACAACTCCGTATGCGTATGGACTACATCGTTAAGGACTTGATATTACTGAAGTCCGTTTTCCAAAATTAACATTGAAATAAATTGTTCACATTGTGATAAACAGGGTTTTTGATAGGTCAGTGATACGACAATCATCGAACAAAATAATCAGCAGACAACTAGATACCAGAAAATAATTTCAAGAAGTCAAATGTCTATACAAATATGTCAAGTTTTACATGTATAAAGTTAAAAGGGTTTCGGAGCACAAAATCCGAAACTATATATATTTATTAAGATAATATATTATTTTTTACTTTTATTGTGCATAGGGTTAAGCAAAGTTTACATGAATCAAATATGGTGAATTTATACTGCTACATACGAAAGTCGAGAAGGATCATTCCTAATTCAGAATTCAAAACTCGCAAATCAAGAAAGATAATCCTGTTTTATTGCAGTTGCAATCCAAACACAATAAATATTATCTTAATCTGATCAACTGATCTGATAAAATATACCGTAGATTAATAATATAATAGTGCACAGACAAACATTTTAACACTTTTCAAAGGATATGTGCCGACATTATGTCAGACAAGTGAAACATTTCTTGTTATCACTTTTACTCCGGGAGAGAAATATGTCGAGTGTCACTTCAATCCTTATTCGATTTTTTTCTTCTTCTTTTCATGACTTGAGAATCTTTCATAATATAAGAATAAGAAGATGTGGTATGATTGCCAATGAGACAACTCTCCACAAGAGACTAAAATGACTCAGAAATTAACAACTATAGGTCAACGTACGGCCTTCGTCAATGAGTAAAACCCATATCACATAGTCAGCTATAAAAGACCCCAAAATGACAAAATTTTAAAGTAAAACAATTCAGACGAAAAAACAAATTTGATATACAGCAAAAAACGACAACCACCAAATTACAGGCTCCTGACTTGGGACAGGCACTTACAGAATGTGCACCATCCTCATTTATACAACACAAAAAATATGTCGTCCACTTTTCGGTGTAGTGAATTAGAATTATTGTCAGGTATAAAATAAGAGAATAGGCAGGCGAAGAATGGAGATCGTAGCGTTGTTTTTTTTTTATCCACACAGGGAACACATTGAGAGTGATCAGTTTTATGCTGTAAGAAAAAGACAAATTTTCCTTCATTGTAGAGGATGCTTACATAGTTTTGACATACTATATGTGAATGTAATATAAAATTTCAACTGTTTTTTTAAATGATTATTTATTAATTTATTTCTGTTATTTCTTTAACCCGAAACCGCCTTTGAAACTGGTGAAAATGTTTTGCAATGTTCCTGGATATCAATTCTTCCCAGGGTTTTCTGATTTTTTCATTGCTGTCATTGGGAAATCTAGTGTCAAAATATTACCTTCTGAGTAAACACTGAAAACTTGATCTTTCAATGTTGGTTCTGTTTTAACAAAGACACTGTAAGTTAAAAATTCACAAGAAAACTTTCTGGTAGTAACAATAAAAAAGATTTGCACTTAAAAATAACATTTCTAAATAAAGTTATCATTTCCCTCCTAAAATAGCAATTAAACGACAAGTACAACAGGCTACAGAAACTTTTTGTATAATAAAGATAAAAAGATGAAGCTTTGTGTCAAATTAGGTGAAAATACTCCTATGCGAATATATTCCTGGAGTACCAGCTTTAATTTATGTTTTTATTGGCTGTATACCTCTCTGGAACATACTAATTATCCGCATATGTATCATATGTACATTTTGGTTCAGTGGTGCTGATGGCATTTGAAGCAATCCTCTTTTTCATATAATGACATCGGGGTTTTATATGATTTGCTATGTGGACGTAGAGACGGACAAGCGTTAAAATTAATGCCCCCTCCGCTGTAGCTGAGATTATTCCGGCGGCACGTCTGTCTGTGTATACCTTCGTAAAGAAATATGCCATTTATAAGAATGGATAAGTTTGAAAAAAGTTTGTGTTGAAAAGGGGTGGAGGCAAACTTCTGAAAGTGACAAGAAAAAAAAACTATTTTCTATGTAATGTAATAATCTTAAATTTAGTGATTGTTCTCTTTCATTTTCATTTTTTAGTTTCAAAATTGTCTTAAAATGGGTGGGGGCATAATTTTGTCCCCTTTTTGCCCCTGGCTCCTATACGTACACTGTTATTATGACATATTTTTTGTAATAGCAATGAAAGGAGTCATTTCGAATACCGGTATGAAAATGATAAAATTGAGAATGGAAATGGGGAATGTGCAAAAGAGTCAAAAAAATAAAATTATTGTATTTATTGGCTCTTAGTAACGTTTAATAGCGTATTTAAATAAAACTTCAAAGAATTAAATTTACTACAATACAAACAATTCTCAGCTCTATTTTAGAACTTAAATTCTAATTCGTAAACTCAAACGAATATAAAATATTTATCAAATAACCACAAACTCTCACATGGGAGACGCCACTTGCAGAGACAAGTGCACATTTATTATTCGTATATGTATAATGAAATCAATGTTTTTGTGTAAATACACCGACCATTCTCAGCTGGTGCTGGTAACCGCATACTAAAGGTCAGCCAATCTGAAAATAAATAATATAACATTATTGTATTATTTATTTGGAAAAGTGCTACTGGTCACTTTAACTGCAATGGCTCAAATGACTTTAAACTACCTGAATTCACTCGTGCATGAAACTTTAAACCCCATACAAACCGACCTTACTATAAATAACTACTTTGATAAATACATATGTAATTTAAACTTGTTGAAACGAAGTTAGTTTAAAATTTGTCAAAGTAAGCTTTAAGAATTCCTTTTTTTTTAATTTGTCTTTTAATTTAGATTTATCATGCATGTCTCTAAACAAAGTATGCGACACGTGACAGTTTATAAGTCTTGGTGTACTCATATAGTCATTTGATACGGTGCATTTATTATTAATATATTTCAGACTCCATTTATGAAAGAAAATCTATAGAGCAGAGCATTTTGGTTTTTTTGTAGCTCTATTTTAGAACATAAGATTTAAACTTGTTGAAATGAAGTCAGTTTAAAATTTGTCAAAGTAAGCTTTAAGAATTCCTTCTTTTATTTTAGATTTATTATACATGTCTCTATACATAGTATGCGACGCGTTACAGTTTATAACTACATTTAAGTGTTTTGATATATGACTTTGATACGGTCCATTTGTTATGGATATATTTCAGACTCCATTTATGAAATAAAATCTATATAGCAGTGAATTTTTGAATTTTTTTTGTGTATCAAGTTATGAGCATTTCTTAACCTATAATAATAAGAAAGCATTCAAAAGTTGAAGAAGGGATTATTATTGGATTGCTAATACAAATGGTAAGGCTATTAACTACATATTAAGTATTAATTTTAATGAATTAAAAACAGAAAAAGAAGATCTGTATGTTAGTGGTCTTTACCATGTTTACACATATTACCCACTAATATAAGACAATCTTTTAATTATCTTTGGGATGTAACTGTATTATATACACTATGTACACCAGACCTTTTTGTAAATCTTTTTCTATGAGAAGATTTTAATTGATCAACTTTGAAAAAATGTGTGTAATTATTTTCAAAATATTATTCTTAAAAGGTTTTGGTCTGTACCCATTTCAATTTGAAACTATATTTGACATAAACAAAAACACGTTCTGTAATATAATATTGAGACATTAAAAATTGTTTTAGCTCATGAAAACAGCTTCTGGGATATGTACTCGTTTCATTAATTAAATATATACAAAATAAGAATTGTTATTATTAAAAGTTTTATAGATGTTAGTGTCACAAATAGAAATGTGTGTATCTTGTGAATGGGTGATGAGTTGGCATGCAACACTTCCCCTCCCGTCCCCCCTCAGAAACACACAAACTAGACAATACGACGAGTCTGCACGCACTCTGACTAGGGAAGGTTAAAGTCTATATAGGAAAATTAATCTGATATTATTTACGGTATTCTTGTATTCTGTACATGCATATTTAATTCGATAAATAAGTATGTATGTTCTATTGTTTATTTTTAGCTATGTACTTATTTTTCTATAATCCGTTATTTGTATTTGTCATTGTTTTAGAAAAAAATATTTTTCAAGTATATTCAAGTAACTTTTGGTTTGTTATATAAACTATTTTATAATTCCGATATGGCATATCGGATCATTGTATTACATGTGCACAGAGCAGTTCAAACTGTGTAAAACTGTATTACGTAATATAGATACAATGACCCTAATACGCTTTCGTAATAAATGGAATTACATAAGTAAAAGCCAAACGTGTCATCTTTCGTCAATCATAGACCGTAACTCCCAAATAACATAAAGAAAAATCGTCAAAGACTTAACACGAATTTTGTTGATATAACAACATAAAATTATCAGAATTTGATAAACGATACACAAAATCTGTCTTTTGTATATACATATTATTATGATATTTTAATAACTAGATTCTTCCATTGGAAAACTAGGTTATTATAAGAGATTGGTTGTTGTTTGTAAATATTTCATGCATATTTAAACTTTACGAAAAAGCGATGATTTCAATTTTTCCATTGTGAACGTTCCATTTCAGTGAAGCGACTTTCTAGCTTAAAAGTAGCATTAAGAATTCCTTCTATCTTTTTTTTTCAGATTTATTATGCATGTCTCTTTATATAGTATGCGACGCGTAACAGTTTATAATTACATTTAAGTGTTTTGATATATGACTTTGATACGGTGTATTTGTTATGGATATATTTCAGACTCCATTTATGAAATAAAATCTATATAGCAGAGAATTTTTTTTTTGTGTATCAATTTTAAATCTAGATTCAAATATTTTTCACTTCAAACGATAAAATAAAACTTCTTCAAAACTTGTATATAATGTATAGTTCGGCGTCCGCAAAACAGAAGCCATACGTATTTTATTGAATCTCGATATTTATCATGTTTATAATCTTTCTACTAACAATGACGTTCTACCTCCATAAGCCTGGATATGTTATGCCGGGTCATAATTTTAATATATAATTATAGGTACCATATATCAGTTAATATTATATAAAAATGGGTACATTATTTTAGACAAACATAGCACACCCCTACCAAAAAAAATCGAAGTTAACCTCTCCACCCAGATTAAAATTGATAATTCCAAGATTAGAGTTGGAAATTGCAAGATTAAAGTTGATAATTCCAAGATTAAAGTCGACAATTTGAAAAAAATAAATAAAAAAGGATGATCCTAATACACTTTCGTAATAAATGGAATTACATAAGTAAAAGCCAAAAGTATCATCTTTCGTCAATCATAGACCGTAACTCCCAAATAACATAAAGAAAAATCGGCAAAAACTTAACACGAATTTTGTTGATATAACAACATAAAATTATCAGAATTTGATAAACGATACACAAAATCTGTCTTTTGTATATACATATTTTAATAACTAGATTTTTCCGTTGTAAAACTAGGTTATTATAAGAGATTTGTTGTTGTTTGTTTAACCTCCAGTGGTAAATATTTCATACATATTTAAACTTTACGAAAAAGCGATGATTTCAAATTTTCCATTGTAAACGTTCCATTTCAGAGAAGCGACTTTCCAAGCTTGAGTTTCCTTTCCTATTTTCTTGATAGAGGGTTGCTACTGGCAAGGATGCTGTGTTACCAAGGGTTGCAAATGGTAAAGTTGGATGTATCCCTTTGAAGGTGTAACGGATCCTTTGCCTTGTTTCAATGGGTGTGTGTTCTTAACAAACTTTCTAAAATAGCTTTCAGTAGTATTTTAAAGTATAAAGAGCGATCTTTGTTAGCTTTCGTAAGCGCGGGAATCATGATAGAATAATGTAGGATTTTTGAGTTTTGAATTTTGAATTTTGAATTTTGAATTTTGAATTTTGAATTTTGAATTCTGAGTTTTGAATTTTGAATTTTGAATTTTGAATTTTGAATTTTGAATTTTGAATTCTGAGTTTTGAATTTTGAATGATCCTTCTCGGCTTTCGTAGCTACAAGCTGTGTTTATTTCCTAAATATAGTCACATAGCTATATTTTGTATAATGTCAATTTCATCATGGAACACTTTCCCCACAATCAGAGATCCATTAAGGGATGAAAATAAGTTTAACATTTGTGTTACGATTTAAAAAGTATGTATCATTGTTTTAAATTTGAGTTGTACTATAAAAACAATATTAGGTCAAAATATAATTTGTGAACTCGGCGCAAAACTGGGGACGGACTCGGTAGGACCTCGTCCTTCTCCAGTTTCTCAGCCTCATACAAAAAAGTTTATATTTTCTGATATTTACCTAATATTGTATAGTTAACTCTCTAGCGGGCCGTAAATAACACGTGTGTTAATTTTATATTCATGTTTTTTTTTAATGTGTCATAAGTACTACTTTTGGGGCTTAAATTTTGTTGGAAGTTTACATCTATAGATATGGTTTAATGTTTCTTTAACGAATCGTGCGTGCAGTGTATGAAATAGATAATCGTAAATTGATTTTCAAAATAAATCATATACATATTTGTCCTGCAATCAGCCCACTATTGTACAAATTATGTTAATAAATTCTTGCTTTATTTGTACATGTACAAATAAAGTCTCCTGTTACCCCATTTATATGTTGAGCACAGGGAAATGTGGATTTTTTGGTGTCAACCAGGTCATTTTTGGGGCCCTCTTCGCGTTCCGCGTTTAAACTATGTCAATTTCTTTGAAAATTTATAGATTTACATATTGACAACGAAAGTTTAAAGTGCTCAGTGTAAATTTCCGGATAAAACAATACATGTACATTGTCGAAAGATATGAAATTTATTTTTACTCACTACGAAGCAGGAGAAGAGCTCGGCAGAGCGACGCTTCTCGTCCTGCTTCTAAAGTTTATACAAATAAATTTTATATTTTCCGACAATGTACATATATTGTATACATTGGCTACACTGCAATCTCGCGTTATTCCTTAAGAATGAACTTCATTTCACAATACAATTTATCACGCATGATGACACGAGGTCTCACAATAAAGTGCACAGGTAAATGGCAAAAAAAAAAACTTGATTAAAATCGTGTTGACTATTGAAGTTTGTATTTTATCGCGGATGTGGTCGAGTGGTCGAGAGCGATGGATATGATAAAAAGCAATTGGTGCTATAGTGTATCAAAGGTAGGAGGACGTTGAGGTACAACAATTTGTCGGCATCAAAAATTCTGACACTGTTTGGTGTAAATTTCAGAATTACAATGTTTATGTATGTTTATGTACACGACAAGTATTTTGCATTCCTCAACAATTCAATTTACTTTTAAAATTGTACCAATTAGACATACGGTTTTCAAATACCGATGGCGATCAATTATATACAGAGATTGTGTGGTTTTCAGTGTCGGGGTGTGGGGGAGGTCTGACTGCTTAAAAGGGGGCCCGCTCTGGTCATGCTTCAGTGATTACCTTTATAACCAACATTTTTTTCCTAAAAATGGGGTGCCCGGGCACCCGGGGCACCCTCTAAATCAGTCTCTGGATGTTATAATGGAAAATACAATATGTTGTAAAATTGATAAACGGATAGTATATTTGTTTAAATGCTTGATTCTTATTTTAAAATATAAATAAATGCTACCGTTTTCAGTTAGATTTGCTTAATCCGAATAAATAAATAATATTTTGCATTTTTATGATGGCTACATAGAAGAGACTTGTTATGGTTAAGAAATAAATCATCTATATTCTGGTTAAATTTGCAGTTGATCCATAGTTTAGAGTCTTCAAAAATATATATTTAAGCATCTTTATATGGGTAACTTTTGTTTGAAGTAGAAGTTGAACGGTTCGTCTAATATCGTATCTGCCTTTCAATTGTTGTCTGTCTAGTAGTAGCCATTTGTCTCAACTCGGCCGATTCGGTACCAGCGGATTTTACCGAAGATTGTCGAAGTAGTATTAGCACGGAATGCTGAAGGTCGACATTTCCGTTTCCTGGATTGACATAGCAAACAAATTCATTTGGAATTTGTCGCTTCTCTTCCAAATTTTTTGACGTCTGATTATGAAATAAATATCTTCGTGTAGTCAATCTTTGTGAGTTATCACTTAAAAAAAAAACGATTCGTATATCTCATGATATGAACAAAGAGATGTGGTATGATTGCAATTGAAATATCCATTCACACGAGACCAAAACGTCATGCATATTAGCAAATAAAACTATATATATATACATGTAGGTCTCTCTACGGTCATACACAGTGAGCAAAATGCATGCTGAATGGTCAATGAAGACCCTTAGATGATAAGGGTCTTTAAAAAAATATGAAATTATATGTTCAAGTTTAGACCATATTTCAATGATTCCCTATTGTCTTTATACATGGCGATTACCAATAACGGAGATGAAATATCGTCTGTTCTATTGTTCAGTCTTTATACCAGTAAAAAATCACGTCCTTTAGCGAAAAGCACGAATAAACAATTGGCTATGGATTTTTTTATTGTTTGCATCAATATGTCAAAAGAGTCATGAATATCAGTTTAGAACAAAGCACCGAAGAACAAAAAACAAATGAATAAACGATGAGAAACTGTGAAAGCATAGATTCGTGTAAAGATTTTCTAACTTTATATGAGTAATTACTTGTATGACGCCAACATACAAGTTATTACCTGTACAAATATAATTGTACCAGTAATTACTTGTACAATTTTTGTTGAGAAAAAGATAATAACTTTTATCGGTCGTCCAACAGTCTATATCAATCTGCTCAGCTCTTAATAAAACCCCATATCACGGCTTTGTGACGTCAAATACGTTGACCTGGCCTTAATAACTTTGACCCGGACATATCAGCGACGTCATAATGTTTGAACCGACGTTGATAAGTTTGACCCGAACTTATCAATCCAACTTCCGGTTGCTGGTGAAACTAAGACAATACTTCCAAAAGACGCAAATACAGCCCGATAAATTGATTATCAGGTTATCGGCATATTAATATTGTAAAATATCAGCTGCTCGACATAATATGAAGGCTTTTTGATCTCGTTCGCTGCGCTTACTCGACAAAAAGCTTCATATTATGTCTCGCAGCTGACATTTTACGATGTCAACATGCAGACAACCTGATAATCGGTACGTACAACACAATATATTTAACTTGTATGTGCTTCTTCTTTGATCTTTTAGGTTTATCCCTTAATTCAAGTATATGATATTACATATGCAACTTTTTATCATGATTTATTTTTGAAAATAAATGTAGAAGGGTTTTATTTAATTTTACTTTTAACGACTTTGTTGCTTTGCACCAGTAGTCAGTATTTAAGTGGCAACAAACTGTTAAGCTTAATTTGCTCAATGTCTCATGCTATATATATGTAATGTTGTTACTCTGTGTTCGTCGTGAGTCTGAATTCTTCTAACATTTCATTGTGATTGATATAATTGCCAATGAGACAGAAAAGATGACACAGATATAAACAGCTATAGGTCACCACACTGCCTTCAACAATGAACAAAGCCCATACCAAATAGTCAGCTTTAAAAGGCCCCGAAATAGTAAATGTAAAATCATTCAAACGAGAAAACTAACGGCCTTCATGTACAAAAATGAACGAAAAAATTATACACATCGACAAGTGACAACCATTGAATGACAGGCTTGGGAAAGGCACCAACATAATGTGTCGGGGTTAAACATGTTAGCAGGATCCCAACCCTTCCCCTAACCTAGGACAGTGGTGTAACATTAAAACACAAGAACGAACTATAAAAATCAGTTGAAAGAGGCTTAACTCATCAGATACCGGGTAGATACAATCAGAAACACTACACAGAGTGGACGTGGCCGGGTACTTGTATATCCCGTACAACAACAAAAAAAAAAAAAAAAAAAAAAAAAAAAAAAAAAACACTAAGTACAGAATACACATTTCAAAAAAAGAAAAGAAAAACAAACACTCTATAGATTCCAAAAATACATACGCTCTATGATAAAAAAAATTCGTAAGGGTTCTACGTAACCAAGTGTCTCGCCTACAAAAATGTACTGTTGCTGTTAACGGCAGGGTCAACAAAAATGAGTAAAAGGTCAATAAAAATATTCCTCTTGATACTATCTTTTGATTGCAAGAAGCTTCTATCTAAGTTTGGTAAAAATCCAGGATAGTTTAAGAAGGTTATTAGAATTTAAAAAAAACAGAGTGCATGTATTATTTCCTGGCAAAAAATTAAGTCCATTTATAAGTAAAATATGGAAAAAATGTTGGTTTTTTTAACAAATTTAATAAATAAATACGAGAAAATAGTACAAGAAAAATAATACCCGACAATCGAGAAAACAATCCCAGACTTACTAACTCAAAGAAAGGTGTTTTTCAATGAAACATTTTGTTTAAAGCAAAAGTAGAAGCACATACAAGTCAAAACTATTGTGTTGTACAAGTTATTATCTTTGTCTCAACAAAAATTGTACCAGTAATTACTGGTAAGTAATAACCTGTACAAAATAATAAAATGTACACGACATATATACCTGTGTATTTTATTGTATGGGACACATCGGTCAATGAAGCGTTAATAAACCTATAGCAAACTTTTACATTGTTATACAGTACTAAAAATATGTTAAAGTAAATAGTGCTGTAACCATGTGCATCGGAGTGAGGTTGGAAATATAATGTTATCATATTAATAAATTAAGTTATGAACTTTTCTTAACCTATAAGAAAGCATTCAAAAGTTGAAGAAGGGAAAAGTGTTTTGGATTTCTAATACAAATGGTAAGGCTATTAACTACATATTTTAAGCATTTATGTTCTACCCTACACATTTCATAACAACAATATTGATACAATATTTTATCAATATAAGTATACACTTTGTACTTCAAAACTTTGGTATTAAATATTCATGATCCAATACAAAGTCTTGTCAAAAGCTGCCGAATTTTAATCATGTGAAGGAAATTGACTACATATATCTTTATGTACATCTTGGTCTAGTCAATATTTCAAAGTATGTGTGTTGATGGTGTACATACTAAGTCTTTTCTCTTTGTACCAGTCGTTCAAGTTGAAGTTTAAGTAAAAGATATGTGTTAAGGATCATTTACACATATAATAAAAATAATTTTGTTATGGTGTATGAATATAATAGCTAAAATATTTGAGAAATTATGTTTTTTTAACTCCTGAATTGTTGTTAAACAGCTATCACGGATTTATAAATATGTATCGTTAGAAGTTACCGTGTGTGCTATTATGAATATTTCACATAGTTTTATAGTAATATTTGATAAAACTTTTAAAATAATTCTGATTCCCTTTTTGTAACTTATTTTTAATATTAAGTTGACGGGGAAAAGAAACAAAAACACAATACACATATCACAGAAAACCTGACCGTACCAGCTTTGTTGCGTATGTTATTTGTTATAAGGGAGATAAGCGTTATAAGTGGAGAAAATGGCCGAATCATAACAAAAGAAAGGGATTTCACACCTAGAAAATTGCTGGAGTAGCATAACTTCTGGAGGTTGGACTCTCTATATCTTTTCTAATTAAATCAACAACTTCCAAGATCTTAATTCTGGGCATTCTGTATCGCTCTACAAGCTCTATATCTGCCATATAGTCGATTGGGTTGTTCCGATCACGGAAAATACGCGGCCTCCTCTCTTTCTTCTCTTCTTGCTCTAGTAAAGCCATGAACGCAGCCATAGTTGCTAAAAATGACACGTATTATTTCCCGTTTTCTTAAATTTTCCGATTAACGATTGCTTAAACCCAGTCGGGAATTTGCGACCAATATTTCTCGTAAGTCGTAAATATTTGTGAAACGGTCGCATATCGTTAAGATGGTCGTACGACCTTTTTTCACGATTTACGACCTTTTGTGAAACGGTGGCCTGACTAGGAAAGGTTAGTCTATTTAGGAAAATTAAGCTAATCTGATTTACGTTAATCTTGCATAGTAGTCTTGTATTCTGTACATGCTTATTTAATTCGATTAATAAGTCTGTATGTTTTATTGTTTATTTTTAGCTATGTGCTTATTTTTCTATAATCCGTTATTTGTATTTGTTATTGATTTATAGAAACATTTGTCAAATATATTCAGTAACTTTTGGTTTGTTTTATAAACTGTTTTATAATTTCGATATGGCATATCGGATTTGTATTACACTGAGCAGCTCAAACTCTGTAAAACTGTATTGCATCCTGTGAATTTTTTATAAAACATTTGATAGATGATGTAAGAAAACATTTTATAATGATATTCATATATCATTTAAATGATGTTTTGAGAATATGAACATTATTGAAACATTTTGTAAAATGGTTTTGAACATTTTCACAACATTTTCTCCTGCAAAAAAACAAAAACATTAATTTTTGTTTATGTTTTAAAATTGTTTCAAGGATATTTTTATAAACAATCATATGTAAATATCAAAATTCAGAAACGTTTTACTGATGTTTTAAAAATATCTTGAACATGTTATGGAAAATGTTTTGATTTTTTTTTAGCATCATCCATTTTAACGTGAATAAACATTGGGATCGATAAATTTCGTCCTTCCCCAATTTGTTGGCTTCATACAAAAAATGTTTATATGTTTCTGAGAATGACCTTATATTGTATATGTTCCAGACCATATCAGTATTTGGGCCATACGTGTATGGTCATGACCATATGCGTAGTACTCATTTGGTCCGACCATACGCGTATGGTCCGACCGTACGGGTATGGTCGGACCATATAAGTATATACTCGTTTGGTTATTAACGGGCCGGACCATATGATTATCAAGACCATATAGGTATTCGTTTATATATGCATTAGAAACGTTTCAATTATTAAAACTTAATCTTAAAAAAAAGATGGTTAGATAGAAATGTATTTATACTATAATTCAAAGTCTGCATAAACTTTTACTTGTGAGTGTAAAGCTAGCATTCTTTACAGCTGCGTGCAGTGATACTGATAAGAAGCTCTAGATCTCCAATATCGTAACATGACTACAATACACAACAATACACTATTCACAGGACAACTTTAAAAAAACTAGGTTCCTTGTCGGTGATGTCATCTTTTTTACACCATGTCAGCCACCGGTATAAATAAAGTAACAAAACCTCCTTTAACAATATTATGTGTATTTGATTTTGACATTTTCTTACTATACTTACAAATAGTGAGTCAAATTAACAGTGTGAAACTGCTGATTTTTGTTTAGTTATTTTTTATTATTATTAAATATAATAAAAACACCTTTTTAATGACGTGACAAATTGAAGGGTCGCATCGTATAACGAGTTTAAAAGTATTTAAATTAAATGTGTTAATTGGCCCGATCATATGAGTATATAAAAAAAGAAGATGTGGTATGATTGCCAATGAGACAACTGTCCACAAAAAACCAAAATGACGCAGACATTAACAACTATAGGTCACCATACGGCCTTCAACAATGAGCAAAGCCCATAACGCATAGTCAGCTATAAAAGGCCCCGATAAGACAATGTAAAACAATTCAAACGAGAAAACTCATATGGTCAATTAACAGCTTCCAATTGCTTTTGAGCATTTCCATATGCTCAAGTCAATGGGTGTTTCGGATACGCGAGAATTCTGATATAAGAACTTTGGTAGGCGACCTTTTTATTTATAAAAACGAAGAACATGAATTCCCGAATTATCAAGCTAAGGAATATAAGATCGACAATGTACAATTCAACAGAAACTTATGTTATCCAAATTTGGATAAAATAGATAAAACCCATTACCTTGGATAAATAACTGCTCTTATCCAAATTCTGATGAGAAGTATAGATAGCCTACCTCAGAGAGTTTAGTATGCAGTGAGTATCCTTGTCCAAAATGGCATAAGTATATCTATATCTAATAATGATTCGTCTTGGTTGTTATCCGAATTCGATTAAGAAGATAAAATGAATAATACATATGAGTACCAATCAAGATGTCCGAGGGGTGGGATAGGGAGGCTGCAGAAAATCTATTACAGAATATAGACCATAAAGTAACCGAAGAAAATAAAAAAATGTGGGAAATTGAAATAACTTTGGATGAAATAAGTAAGGCCATTACAATTTTGAAACCTGATAAATCCCCTGGGAAAGACGGAATTGTAAATGAATTTTACAAAATATATTGGTATTTGATAAAGGACGACTTCGTAGCGGTTATTAAGGAAATCTTTGACAACAATTTGCTCTGTGAATCTCAATATAGAGGTATGATTACGCTTATGTTTAAGTCTGGGGAGGGAGAAGACATAAAAAAAATTGGCGTCCTATAACGCTCTTGAACACGGACTATAAAATTATTTCCAAAGTACTCGCGGAAAGGTTAAAAAATGTATTACCGCAAATAATTGATTTCGATCAAAAAGGGTTTGTCAAAGGGCGCAACATTTTTCAAGGCAATAGATTACTAAAAGATGTTATAGATTTTTGTGAATTAGAAGATGAGGAGAGTGCAATATTATTTTTGGATCAACAAAAAGCATTTGATAGGGCGGAATGGGAATGGATCGATTTTTGCTTATTAAAATTTGGGTTTGGGGAAAAATTCAGGAGTTGGGTAAAAATGCTTCTCATTAACGCCAAGACGTGTATTCATACGAATGGGTTTACTTCTAGATTCGTAGGCATAACCCGTTCAATTCGCCAATAGCCCGATGTTATATATTCTGCAAGCAGAACCGCTTGCAGCATCAATTAGAAACAATCCTAATATAGAAGGAATAAAACTTCCTACTAGAACTTGGGACTATATTGAAACAAAGCTAAATATGTTTGCTGACGATACTCAACTCTTTAATAAAAGCGAGGAGTCTATCGAAGAAACATTTAAAACTTTAAAACTGTACGAAAACGCTTCGGGGGCTAAAATGAATATGGATAAGACTGTTGGCATGTATTTAGGCAAGTGGCGAAATAAAAAAACAAAATTTAACAAAATTAAATGGTCTAAGCGTCCTGTGAAAGCATTAGGGGTACAACATGGATATGGGGTGGACTTGGATCAAATATGGTTAGAAAAAATAAATAAGATAAAAAGCTGTATGGAAGTTTGGAAATCAAGAGATCTCACATTTACGGGAAAAGTTTTAATTATCAAATCCTTTGTACTGTCCGTCATTGGATACGAAATTGAAATGAGAGGTATCCCGGTTATATACGAAAAACAAATAAATGATATTATATGGTCCTTTATATGGGATGGGAAAACAAACCAAATCGCTAGAACAGTGTGCTGTTTACCGAAAGAAAAAGGGGGGGATAGGAATGATAAACTTGAGGGACTTTATTAAATCAAAACAGGTGAAAAGTATGTACAGTATTGTCAACTCAAAAACACAAAAATGGAATGCAATAGGAAAATACTGGTTAACGTCACTAGACGAAAAATATGATACAGATTTTTTTATATGTTCTTGTTCGGACACTACATGTTTTAGGCAAATACAAATGTCCAAATATTATAAAGAACTTTTAATTTCCTGGACTGACTTACAGAAAATCCAAAAATCGGTCACGAAAGAGGACCTTTTAGAAGAAAATATATTCGGCAATTGTAAATTTAAGTTCAAGGGACATGCATTATATTATGCAAATTTTGCCTCCAGTGGAATAAAAAGAAAAGATATATGGAACTTAAACAATAAATCCTTTAAAACTTCTTTTGATATTTTTAACAGTCTTAAAGATAAAAGGAATTGGATTGCACAATATAGCCGAATTAAATCTTCGTTAACACCTCAACAAATTGACGTTTTAAAAACAGACTCCATCACACAAAGTCATTCTGATAGACCTATAAAAATAACAAATTCTTGTCAATTTATAAAAAATAGAGTTGTCGTTGATGCCAAAAAATTATGGCTTAAAGATATTAGATACTTTTATGAGAATAAAACAGCTCCAAATAGCCAGTTAAAGTGGAATTTACATTTTGGGAATGAACTACCATGGGAATACATTTGGGAAACTTTAAATAAGAATTTAGCTAACAGGAAAACTAAACAACTTCAATGGAAGCTACTACATAATATAATTTACACCGAAAAAAAAAATACAAAAAATGAATCGCTCAAACGGGAAGTGTCACTTTTGCAATGAAAACGAATCACTTTTTCATCTTTTTATTTATTGTAAACTGGTAGAAGACGTTTGGCGGGAAATTTTTGAGAAAATATGGGAATTTTGTTCAAAATTAAATATCGAAAAATTACAAAACTCGGAAACAAGTATAATTTTTGGGGTCATTAATGCAGATGCATCTTATACCCAAATTTTAGATACGGTGCTTTTAATCACGAAATGGGTTATCTGGAAAACTAGAAATATCGCAAAATATCAAAAGAAAGGGATAAGTAAATCGTTGATTTTAAATATGACAAAACATGAAATGCAATGTTTGCCCAAATGTCTTAAACCAAATACGAAAAACGAAGCATTTTCTACTATGTGTGAAATCTTTTGTATATAAATATATATTTTGCGTGGTCAGGTCAGTGCAATGACCTCTTTGATACTGATTGAATAATAATATGTACACTGCTCTCAACTCCCTACATGTAATTTCTATTGTGTATGTAATTGATGTATATTATCTAATTGTAATAAGACAGGTTCATTTTATAAACAAATATTTACTCACCATATCTTTCAAATAATAGTGCCTAACAAGATTTTGTGAGGTAGACGAAATTGACTTTAAAACGATCGTATTGACTTTTGATGTCCAGAAATAGGCAGATCGGACATATTTTGACTTTATTTACTTACTTCTTAAGTTTGTGATTAATTGTAATTAACATATTCCAATGAGACTGAAAAATGCTTTTTTTTTGTTATGATAAATAATAATTTTACCTGCCGTAGTCGTGCGTAAAATATATTTCGGCATTTCTCTTAAGAAATGACTTGTTTAATGGAACAAAACGTCTTATTTGTAAACTTTCTCTTTTATCTCCACAATAGGCTTTTAAAAAATAATCTTTCAACTGTGGATTCAGAAAATTTTGTGAAAATAGAAGAAGTGTCAATTCTTACCTTTCATACCTTAACTTTCATTGATAAAACATAATATTGACTCGTCCAGTGTCCAGTTTGAAGGTCATTATAGTTACCGTACACATTCATGCACGTTCTAATTAATCAATAGTCATGTATGAAAAGCATAAACAAGTTTGTAGGTAAACTAATAACAACTTAATCCAATCAAATTGCCTACGATTCAATAACAATGACCAGTCCACATCATAAAAATGTATAGGGGTAAACTGGGTAGGGAGAAAATGTCAGATATTTTAAGTTCATTATTTTGCAACAACGAATAAAAATTTGTTAACCAATAGATTTGCTATAATTTCATAAACATGTCATTCTGTATTGGTATAGTTTTTGGATCTTTTATTTGCGTATTTAAGGCTGTAAAAAGTTTGGCCTTCAAAAGTCAACATAATCATTGACTTTATACAGAAAATTCGCCTTTTTAAAACATTGAATGTATCACGAATAATACGCGACAACAAAGTAAAATCATTTCTTAAAACAATGCAAAAAAAATCATTCTGATTGATACAGTGGTATTGTCATAAATTGCGCTGGAGTGAACAGTGGTACAGCAAACGTCGAATTCCCTCACACAATGTTATCACACACTATAAATCCTTTTTGAAAATCAAAATCATTAATCCATTTTTATGAATGAACTACACATCCCTTTAACAAATCGCACGTGGTAAATGAGCACTCGACCAGAAATTAAATGTAATTGAAATTGACATAACAAAAGACTTGATGTACGATAAAATTGAAACTGCTTTATACAGGTAGCCTTTGTGAGAAATAAATAAAGATAAAAAACATACTTTATTTAAAACATTATATATGGTGAGAGGTAAAGATATATAGATCGATAATGTTTGCAGGTACATGTACATTTGTACAAGGATAGATAATATTTATAAAGGTTGATGTTAATAATTCATAGTGGGAGGTTTTTTTCTCATTTGCTTTTTCCCCGACAAAAGTGATATAGTTATATATCAATTAGCCATGTGATTAATTTTTTGAACTAATGATTGATTGATTGTTTCTTGTTAAACGTTCAGTGGCAAATATTTCATGTACATGAAAAATCAAAAGTTAGTGAGGGAAGGGCAAATATTGGTTCTACAAACTGCTTCTTCTTTCTTTTGTCATTAATTGGCAAAAGCAAGCATGATAGAAAAAAAGAGAAAAAGAAACACCGTCCGACCATATATTAAATAGCTATTAAATCTATGGTCCGACATACCATCAAAAGAAACAATGAGAACCTCGCCACGACGGTTGAGTATCATAAAACTTTCAGGTCAGACCGGGTACATTGAAATATAGGACAATTTGACAACAGATAATTTAGAGATGTTAAATGAAAATATACTAGTAAATCGACTAGTCTATTTTTTTTTATAATTCCAATCCAGGCGCATATTTACATAATATACAGTTTACAAAATATATGAATCCAAGATTCACATAGACAAATGTTAGGCACTCACAGCACATTACTTTCACAAGTTGCCACAAACAGAAATCGTTACATTGATTTCCGTATAAAACAATGACAGGTTCCTCTTTAATAAGATCTGCCAAAAATCTGCAAAGAATAACAATATCCTTTAAAAGTTTTATATTGTATTGTTCCTTCTCGCCTTCAATTCTTTTAACTCATAAACAGAGTCCATAGAATGATACACATTTGTCAACAAGAATGAACCAACTATGCAAAAAGAATCTAACATAAATTCTACTTGTTAACCTGACATAAATTGCCACCATAAATAGTAAATGAAAATATACTAGTAAATCGACTTATCTATTGTATATTAAAAGTCCATTCCAGGCGAATATTTATTTTAGATACAGTTACAAAACATATGATGCGAAGATTCACATAGAAAAATGTTAGGCACTCATAGTACATTACTTTCACAAATTACCACAAACGGATTTCGTTACACATCTTACATTCCGTATACAAAACAATGACCAATACGGTGTACACTTAAAATAAAAGCACGCAAATTTTTCAATAATATGCAGAAAAAAAAAAACACGCAACAGTGTCTTTTACTGTTCGGACAAAAAACACATAAATAAATACAAATGAATAATAATGTAGCACAACCTTTCTATGAATCTATAATTTTATGGTACTCTCAATATCTGAAAAATCTGCATAGAATAACAATATCCTTTCGAACGTTTCATATTGTATTGTTCCTTCTGGTTTTGAATTCTTTCATCTCTAAAATAGTCCTTGTATAGACATTTGTCAACACTAATATACTAACACCATGTCAGCCACCGGTATAAGTAAAGTAACAAAACTTCCTTTAACAATATTATGTGTATTTGATTTTGACATTTTCTTATTGTACTTACAAATAGTGAGTCAAGTTAACAGTGTGAAACTGCTGATTTTTATTTAGTTATTTTTTTTATTATTATTAAAATATAATAAAAACACCTTTTTAATGACGTGACAACTTGAAGGGTCGCACCGTATAACGAGTTTAAAAGTATTTAATTAAATGTGTTAATTACCCCGCCCATATGAGTATATACCCATATGGTCATGACCATACGTGTATGGTCCAAATACTCATATGGTCCGGAAAATATATATAACACAATAAAGTAGGTGCATATTTTGACGTGTACACCAATTATGTTTATCAATATTTTATTTCAATAATGGTACACTAATGTTAATGTTAATTTTAGAACAGTTAACAACAGTAATGGTTATTCCAGTCTTCCAGAGTCCATTAGCAATAGTGTCCTAGTCGTGCCACATTCACATTTTTGAGGATCATTTGCAAATGCCCCTACACAGAGTTCTTTAAACACTACATATTTGCTGTAAGTGCATTATCTTCTTTCATAGCCATCTATTTTCATCATGATTATCGAACAATATATGTTTTTCGTAATTTATGGAGTTTAAAGAAAACTCAACACCGAAAGGCAAATATGAAGTGGTTTAATGATGTTAAATTTTCATGATTATCGAACGATATATATTTTCTAACATTTAAGGAGTGTAAAGAAAACTCAACATCGAAGGGCAAATATGACGTTACACAAAAAGAAAGAAGAGAGACCTGGACTGGACGTTTTGATTTTTTTCTATCTAATGTTGGATATGCTGTTGGTATTGGTAACATCTGGCGATTTCCATACCTATGTTATAAAAATGGAGGTGGTAAGATTGTTTTATGTAATTCGTGTATTGATTTTAAAGGGGCATTTATCAGCATGATTTGTAATAAGGTCAAATTAAAATGTAGAGTCTACCAAACTGTTATGTAAACACCGTTACATCACAGCGTCTTTGTTCGGAGCCGGATCACCCCTACCAGATCATCCCATTACAGGACATACCTCTGATTTATAGGGAAGTAATTTTGTCATATTCAAGAACTAAGTTCTTTTACCCAAAATAAAATAGAATAAATAAATAAAATAAAATAAAACGGAAAACAAAGTCAATGATATGACAACTATGATTCATCAAATAATTTCTTTTCCAGGATCGTTTCTGATTCCATACATAACGTTTATGATACTGGGTGCGTTACCAATGTTTCTTCTGGAATACTCTCTTGGCCAGTTTTCTAGTAATGGACCAATAAGTGTATGGAAAATATGTCCCTTAATGAAAGGTGAGACTTTTTTTGTTATTCATGGGCTCATTTTAGTCTTGTTCCTTTAAGCGTGTAGTTAGACACAGAATATTTGATTTCGTCTATAAAACTGTCAAGTAATAAAAAAAATATATTGCGGTTGACAAGACAATGCGACATTGAATGTATGTTGGATACAACAATTTAAACAATCTGCAGTTTGCAAAATACGAATCCCTAAGGTCATACGGAATACCGAAGTTATAAGAATGACACCCTTTTCACACACACGCACCAAATATGTGACCCGCCATGACATTTGCAGGCTTATAGAGGTAGAACGTCATTGTTAGAAAAATTATAAACATGATAAGTATTGAGATTCAATGTATTTGTGAAGAAGAGATAAACACTTTCCTTTGCTTCTTTTTTGCGGACGCCGAACTATGTATAGAGACATGCATACTAATCTAAAATAAAAGAAGGATTATTAAAGTGGTACCTAACACTACAGGGAGATAACTCTGTAAAATCAGCTAAACGTTTTAATTACGTTATGTTGTTAAGGGTATAGTAAGCTTCTCAATGATCAAAATAAGTATTTGTCAAACTACTATACAACCAGTGTAATTTTTCTGATAAAACGGTTGGTTCAAATTTTTTGAAATTTTTATATTTTTGTAAAAGGGTCAAAGTAAATACTTTGTCAAAATTTTAAGAAAATTAAACGAGCCAAATTAATTTTAGTTAAAGTGTTGGGTACCACCTTAAAGCTTACTTTGACAAATTTTAAACTATCTTTATTTCAACAAGTTTAAATCACATGTTCTAAATTAAAGCTACAAAGAAACCAAAATGTTCTGCTCTATAGATTTTCTTTGGAGTCTGAAATATATCCATAATAAATGTACCGTATCAAATAAAAACTTATAAACTGTTACGCGTCGCATACTTTGTTTAGAGACATGCATGATAAATCTTAATGGGATATAAACTCTAAGCCGGGAATGTCACAGTATATATATACCCTGTCTGAGACCTGAATAACATATAATATATAAGTTTTGAAGAAGTTTTACTTTATCGTTTGAAGTGAAAAATATTTGAATCTACATTTTAAATTGATACACAAAAAAATAAAAATTCTCTATAGATTTTATTCATAAATGGAGTCTGAAACATATCCATCATAAATGTACCGTATCAAATAAAGACTTATAAACTGTTACGCGTCGCATACTTTGTTTAGAGACATGCATGATCAATCTTAATTAAAAGACAAATTGAAAAAAAGGAATTCTTAAAGCTTACTTTGACAAATTTTAAACTAACTTCGTTACAACAAGTTAAAATTACATGTTCTAAAATAGAGCTAAGAATTGTTTGTATTGTAGTAAATCTAATTCTTTGAAATTTTATTCAAATACGCTATTGAACATTACTAAGAGCCAATGAATACAATAATTTTGTATTTTATAAATTAGTGCCTTCAATAAATAAAAGTCGTCACAGAACAGTCTCATTTTCATACCGGTATTCGAAATGACTCGTTTCATTGCTATTACAAAAAATATGTCATAATAACGTTACAGAGAGTTTTGTTTCGGAATATTCTAGATAAATATACAAAAAGCAAATTTTAGACAATGTACCCTCCTTAGCCTGGAAGTGGCTAGTCACACACAGTTAACGGCGTTTTTCTCACAATGACGTTCGTCCTCAATAAGCCTAGATATGTCGTGGCTGGTCACCTATTCATTATATATTCTTATTCACATATAACTTTGTAGTTGTACATCAATCTGATTAGATTGATATGATTACTGTTTTACCATAATCATACTGATGAAGGATTTGGTTCAGTAAAATTAGATACAACGTAGATTAACGTTTGATTTTGTTCTTACATATCGGTATTTTACTCGTTCTTCAAAACAACAAGACAAACTTGTTACCTGGTTTGCACTAACATGAGCGACAAGACATGCGCCACATGTTGATCAGGATATGCTCACCCTTCTAGAGCATCTCACCTGGGGTGATTCGTGTTGCTTATTCTTTTCTTTTCTGTGTAAGCCTGTGTATTCTATTGTTTGCATGTTTGCCTTTTTTTCTTTTTTAGCCATGGCGTTATCAGTTAATTTTCAATTGATGAGTTTGAATGTTCCTCTTTTATATGTTTTTTATTTATTTTTATTTATCATTATTTTTTTCTGTAAAAGGTCTTGGATATGCAATGGTATCTACATCCGCCATATTTTGTATATACTTTAACGTTATGATGGGATATGTGTTGTACTTCCTGTACCATTCACTAACCTCTGTTTTACCATGGAGCACGTGCGACAATGAGTGGAACACAGAGTTTTGTTATATTTCAAAACCATCTAACACATCAACCAGTAATATTTCATCTATTACCGGAAATAATACCGGGGATTTGAAAATGTCATCAAGCGAAGAATTCTGGAGGTGAGAATATAAATATCCATTTGCTAAAATGTTCATATAAGTACATTATAAATATATCCCAACAAATGCAGATTATTGTCTTAAAGTGTCGTTTTGAACTAACTCTCATTGTTAAGACCCATTGGTGGCCTTCGGCTGTTGTCTGCTCTATGGTCGGGTTGTTGTCGCTTTGACACATTCCCCATTTCCTTTCTCAATTTTATGTAATGTAACGTCTGGAGCCAATGCAACCTCGGTATGTAAATTAGGAAACGTGACTAGACCGCAAGTTGTACATATTCCAACCAGAAATCAAAGATTTAAAAGATACCTTTTTTGATAAACGTAACGATTATCAAGAATAAAAATCTAATTAGCTGTATAAACCATAGAGGACAAATTTGTAACCTGTTCGACGAAAAAGAAACCAATAAAAGACATTCAAATTCTACAGAGACATATATGAGCCAATGCGTTATACATATTATTTTGAATAGCGTCTAAATGGTGTTTTGGATAATCATGATCGAGTCTAATCCTTTCATTGAATCATTAGATATATGTTCATTTTATTGGTTGAAATTTTTCTTTTAAAAGATCTAGAGTAAGTAAACAAAGCTTTAAAGTTTTATTACTATATTTCAATGACAATTCTCGGTAAATGCTTTTGCAATGTGCATCTTTGAAAAATAGCTGGAAATATATAATGAGAATCAGATTTCCAATTTTTGCTAGTGTCAATTATATTTTTGCATGTTTTATTATTTTTATTTCGTTCCTTGCCAACATATCCTGTTTTGGTTGATAAACATTGCTCAATGGATGTTCGCTACTCTGTTTTGAAATTTTAAGCTTTTAAGAAGACTGTTATGAATTGATAGTCTAAAACAAAAGGGAACTAAACAAAAAACAAACAAAAAATCAGGTAGGGCCTTTGTGCATATTTTCGATTTGTAACCAATTAAACAATTGGCGAAACTGATCCTCTCTAGATTCGACAAATATTTAACATTGACACATTCTTTCAAAAACAATGAAAACTAATAAGGATTACAAAATGTATATAAGATTATAAAAAAGGCTTTTAAAAAAATATTTGATATAATTATGAACAGAAAAGTAGGAGTTAGAGGGCAAAATTTTTATTTGACCTACATGGATAAAACTAGAATATTCCCAATATCTCACAACAAGTCAAAAACAAAAGCAGTAAACATCCTAAATGCCAAATTATCAGCACATTGTATGATAATACAATATGTCGAGCTCTAAATCATCAGACATTATAAAATTTTAAAATAAATAAAATAGAAATAATCAAATATTGGTCACTTAAATCATTATTTGGTACTGCCATCAGCGCTAGCTTAAATCGAGTACATACAATGTAGAACAGCAATTGTACCAAATACACTATATATCGATCGATCGAGAACTATATTTACGTTTCATGCTAGTAAATACTTATTTTAGCTATAATGTACTCCAGATCACAAGTGGTATAGAAGATATGGGAAACATCAGATTAGAACTTTTGTTATGCCTTTTCATATTTTGGTTCATTGTATTTCTTTGTTTGTGTAAAGGAATAAAAGTTTCCGGAAAGGTAAGTTAAATAACACAATTTGACTGCATCATATGCATATTTAATAAGTAATATATCTTCAGTGATGATCGTGGCCAAATAATACTGAAAAAAAACATAAGTGAAAGCTTATAATATCCTCGCAACCAAACAAAACAAAATGAAAAAAAGACACTGCTTCAACAAACAAAAAAGCACGTGGTACCTGAACGAAATAGATTTTGTTAAATTCTAAAAATGAAACGCCTGACACACATTGTGCAAACGTTATTTGATAGATAAAAGTAGTATATCGCTACACATCTAAAGTCACAATCCATTGAGTGAAAACTCACCCGGGTTACAAACTAAAACCGCGGGAAACACGTCAACTATATGAGGAAAACAACGAAACAACAGAAACACTGAAGTAAAAACAAACAACAACAAAAAAACAATGACAATGCAACAAACATAGAAACAAACTATTACATAACAACTGCCATATTCCTGACTTGGTACAGGACATTTTTAGAATAAATGGTGGGTTAAACCAGATTTTGTGGCTAGCCAAACCATGCACTATATGATAATGTTAAATATAATAAAATGACGACAGCAGATACATTTTTTTGTACCAAATCTATAAGAAGGTGTACATTGCATGTCATAAAGTATAATATATATATGCGTATATTTGGTAGTGAGTTCTTAATAAAACATAATAATATTTGCTTCATTACAGATTGTATACATGACAGCAATATTTCCATATATTGTATTGATAATCTTTCTCATCAGAGTAGTAACACTTCCTGGTGCAACGGATGGAATACTGTTTTATGTCGTTCCTCAATGGGACAAACTACTGTCTACGAAGGTATACCATATATACAAGCTCATTTAAGGTTAATGTCATTGCATTGTGTTTTGTTGTTAATTTTTTGTTCTGTTTAAAACTTAAAAACATTGTTGAATATTTTGGTTTAAAGAATCTTAAAAAATACCTTTAGGTTGGTTGATGGAATATCGGCGAAAAAGAATAGAACGTGTAGGGCAGTACATGTATATCGTTTTGAAGAATACTGTACGCTTCATGTTGTTAATGTTAAATTAAGTATAACGGTATCGCGAAGTCAGAGTTGAAGAGAGTCAAATGATACTAAAGGGACATACTCAAACTCAAAAGTCGATACTAAACTCACTGTACCTTGATACTAAACGAAGAGTGACCAGAACACATCAGTACACAAAACAAAGAAAACTACAAACCGAGCGAGACGACCCATTCCAAAACGCCTGAGGGACATAGATATATACAACTGTATCTAGAATACTCTGTTATCAACAGATACGTGAACAACACCATCATCACTTTGCTGAGTTTTCAAAAATTTTGATTATAAGTCTTTTATGGTTCATTTTCTCTTTTAAAAACAGTTATGTATTTGTGTACTTTATGGCGTCAAACAGATGCTAAATAAACCTTGCACTAAACACATCTATGTTTACTCGAACGTTAATATACCCGAACTTCACTTAGGAGATAACTGTATTGTATTTTAAGCTCCGACGGCATCAATTGGGGATTTGATGGTCGCAAATTGAGTTTACTGGCGACGCGTTAGCGGAGACAGTAAACGGGTATTCGCGACCATCAAATCCCCAATTGATGCCGTCGGAGCTTAAAATACAATATTGTAATTTCCATTCTAATGAAACTGACCGAAAACAACGTTAAAACGTGTATTTATTTTTTTCGTATGACGTTTGCGCTTGCGCTTACGTCCGATAGCATCAATTGTCAATTGATGCCATGTAAATAAGTGACGTTATTCAAGCAAAATGAACGTTACAAATTTGTTGCATTAGAGTACTCAATATACTTGTAATTCATTGCGTGTTTCAATAGCAATTCAATGAATGTTTAAATTGCAATTCAATGCGTATAACATAAATGTTGTGTTTGCTATGTTTTCTAGGTGTGGGGTGAGGCTGCCTTGCAGATATTCTTCTCCACTTCAATGGGTTGGGGTGGCCTATTGACCTTTGCAAGTTATAATAAGTTTCACGATAATATGTATGGGTGAGTTAACATGATAGTTGTTGATATAGATATAAGAAGATGTGGTATGAATGCCAACGAGACTAACACTTCATCCACGTCATCATTTATAACACTTAACCATTATAGGTCAAAGTAAGGTCTTCAACACCGAGATTTGGCTTACACCATACAGCAAGCTATATATAAAGGGCACCACAAATGACTAATGTACAACCATTCAAACGGGAAAACCAACGGTCTACTTTATATAAAAACAATATGTATTGTATTTGATATATTTTTTAATGACTGCTTCCATTATGTTAAGCAAGCTATACACAAGTTACATAAAGTTGGTGATGACTTGTCTGTTAATTTCATTTTCTGAACGAAAAAAATAGAAAGGATATGGGGTATTCATTCATGACACAAAATCTGTAAATGAAATGAACTGAAATTGAAACGAAAAGATGAAAATAAAAATAATAATGTCGTTTTTATAATTGGTCTATGAATATTCATACAGAAGTCATTTTAATAAATTTCCAGTTGACAAAATTTAATTTTTTTTTTCGAAAAACTAAGGATTTTCTTATTCCAGGAATATACTACCTTAGCCGTATTTGGCACATCTTTTTTGGAATTTTGGGTCATCAATGCTCTTCAATTTTGTACTTGTTTGGCTTGATAACTATTTTGATCTGAGCGTCACTAATGAGTCTTGTGTAGACGACACGCGCGTCCGGCGTATTAAATTATAATCCTGGTACCTTTGATAACTATTAATAGAAACATGACAATTCCAACACATCACCTACTGTTACTAATCGTTCTGACACTAAAATTATCTTTGTTCCATCTGCATTATTTCTATTTCAACTAAAGAAAAACAGTTTAAAAATGACGTGTGCATTTTTTACACCTGGAACCGCAGATGCAAATTAATATTCGCTATAAATGTTTAAGATGATGAAATCTGTAAATCTTAAAATATTTTAATTTTTTATACCAGGAATGCAATGATTGTCCCAACAGTGAACTGTGGAACAAGTATATTTGCTGGTTTTATTACATTTTCGATGCTTGGTTTCATGGCGTTGAACAAAGGAACAACAGTTGACAAAGTACTAAATCAAGGTATGTACTTTCATCTCTGTGGACGTAAACTGAAATTGCACATCCCTGTTCAGACACTTCAAAAGAATTGGAATCATGCAGAACTCTTAAATGAAAAATAAAAAAAACTGGAGATGTGATATGATTTCCAATGAGACAACTATCCATACACATGCTAAAGTTTAAACGAAGTGTATGTAAGAAATTATGGGCAACCGTAGAGCCTCCGATAATGCTCAAGCTCTTCTACCTACAATTTCATAAGACCTTTTAACCCTTTTTGATTTGAATGTCACTAAAGAATCCTTTGTAGACGAAATGCACGTATGGCGTGCAAAGTTGTATTCCTGGTATCTATGATATGTCTATGTTGCATTTTTCCCATCTTTCAATAATGCGTTAACACAACCATGCTTTTTAGCATACCTTTCTTATAGTATGCGTTTATACTAAGGGAAATAAGTCATACAGCTCATCCGGTGAAGGCAACTCTTTCGCTTTTTGAATATATATATTTAAAGATCAAAATACTATAAGTTTTCTATCCCCATGCATACTTGTCTTTATCTTGATTTGACACGTTTTACACTGTTGTTTGAATAGACTTCAACTTTTATCATAAGTCGGTTTTGGTGTTCTTTTAAAGAAACCTTGTTTATTAATTTAAACAAGTCCTCGTTTTCATTTGACAAAAAACTCGTTGGATAAAGATTATCTTTTATTTGTTGAAAAGCGTATTTTTTCGATTGCCATTGTTAGTATAATTTATAAATGCTTTTACTTGCACATTACGGTTGCACACCAGTCTAAACTTTTAATCTACATCAGCTTATTTTTTGAAGAGTATATTTACACGATTCAAAATAACTTTAATTGTGTTTTATTTTATTCATTTTAGTATATTGAAACATGGTATCGGTTCAAATATGTCTGGAAGAGCCTATTGCTTATTTACATTTATTTTAGGACTTATGCTGTTTGTATTTTGCAGGACCAGGTTTGGTATTCATAACATACCCTGAAGCTATTTCAAGCTTCCCAATATCACCATTTTGGGCTGTTCTCTTTTTCCTAATGCTATTTACAATAGGAATTGATACACAGGTTAGATTTTTTTAAAATATTATATGTTTTTCTATGACGGACACAGCAGATGAATTTTTTAAAACATTTAAACAAACGTATAAGATTAATATTTTTGATCCGCATTGAACAAATGCGTTCTTGAATGTCTCGTTAGAATAATAGCAAACCAAAACTAGCTGTTGCAGGACCACCATTTAATCAATTTATATTTTAAATTGGATACGCTTGATGAATTATTGATAGACGTTAAGTAGTAATTGAGACTATTTAAAGGTGTAATCCCCCTTATATATGAAAATAACTACAGAATAAAAGTTATAAATAAACAAAGTTAAAACACAGAAAAAATCAAGACACACATACAACAATATAAACCATAGTCGTTCGCTCTTAGGCCTATTACCAATCAAATTCTTTCTTTTTTGTATGATTTCACAGTTTTAAAGTTTAAGAAACATAATGTAAATGTATCATGCTATCAGAGATGCCCATTTCTTATAAATACAAACGGTACGGTAAAAAAGTGTGCAGATCTAACTTTCAAAAAAGTTTTTTGATTTCAACTTTTACATGTGAAGCAGGATCTGCCTACCTTTCATGAGCACCTGAAATCACCAAAAGTTTTTGGCGGGGTTTGTGTTGCTGAGTCTTGAGTTTTCTATTTTGTGTCTTGTGTAGTATATAATTTGTCTATTTGTACATGTTTTATTTCTTTTTTAGCCAAAGCGTTGTCATTTTATTTTGTATTTAAGAGTTTGACTATCCCTCTGGTATATTTTCTTTCTCTTTTATCATGTTTGTAAAAGTTTAATTATTCAAAAAGACCAAGGTTCTACTTTCTGTATCGACGGCTTAGCGTTACGTTCCAAATATTTTGTTTAAAGTTCGTTTCCATTTTATCTTTGTACCTTTTCAATTCGAGTACCACTAGTATGTATTAGTTTGACAAATCTTGTGTATTGTAAACAATTTGACATCTAATATAGTCACTTAAAACACCAGGGTTATAATTTGATACGCTAGTATTTCGAATAATTCATACTTTTGCAAACAATAAAAATTGCCACATAAATATTATTCGTTTCGACAGTAAAGTGCTGACATCTGGGCTGGTGACATCCTCGCTGACAAAACGTCCATCAACAGTGGCATCGACCCAGTGGTGTAATCTTGCTTTACTTTTATGTCATGAGAATATGTCTAAACATAAAATGCATAAAATATTGTACGTCGATTTGATAGTACCTTCATATTTTTAGTTAGAATACCCCAAACAAAATATGTATCAAAAAGTAAAATTTCGAACTAATAGGACACATTTTAATCTTTTATTTTTTTGCTTTAGTTTGGAACGATAGAGACTGTTTTGAGTGCGTTGACAGATGAATTTCCTAAATTATTTAGGAGAAGAAAGGTGTTGTTAACAGGCGTAATCTGCCTAATCGAGTTTATACTTGGAATTCCATTTGTTATGCAGGTAAATATACAAATAGAATAGACATAACGTCCATCAACAGTGGCATCGACCCAGTGGTGTAATCTTGCTTTACTTTTATGTCATGAGAATATGTCTAAACATAAAATGCATAAAATATTGTACGTTGATTTGATAGTACCTTCATATTGAGATGCGAAAACGAGGCCTAGCAGCGTGGTCGTGGATTTTCACAGAGAAGAAAATTGAAGTTTTTTCAGGAATTTCACAAAGTCACACCCTATTTGCCATACATTTAACATTTTAAAACATTTTATACACACTTATTCCAAAATACTATCTAGAATAAAGCGTAATTAATTAAACTAGAAACTTGGGTTTCTGGGTCCGTGTATATCTGCGTCCATTCGTTTTCCGTTTTGAAATATCAAAAACAAAAAACAAAAAACGAAAGTGTTTTCATTTTTCGTTTTTGATTTCATAAAAACCAAAATGAAAAACGAAAGTGTTTTCATTTTTCGTTTTTGATTTCTTAAAAACCAAAATGAAAAACAAAAGTGTTTTTGTTTTTCGTTTTTGATTTCACAATCAAAAAACACTTTTTAATTGTCATTCAAAAAATGACAATGTTGTCATTTGTCATTCATTTAAAGGTCGTTAAAGTATACATGCACAGCGGTTGTCAGATCAATACTACTTTAATCGAAGATAATGTCGACTGATGCAAAAGTCTTTATCAATCTAAACAATATGGGTGCGTGAACTTTATTACTTTTAAGTTTAGAAAGGTCGATCCAAGATTATTAGAATTGATGACTAAGATCCATCTGCCAGTATTTTACGAACTACGAGGACGATAATGTATTTTGCTTGATCAAATTTTCAAAATTTCCGCAATTTCACAATTCAAACTGGGATATTAAATTGGTTTGTCATTAGGAGCCTATAAGGTATTAATTTTTGCTTATTTGTGAAGACTATAGGTGACATTAACCAGAGGTCGTTGATGGGGGATAATGGAATTGAGAATAGTGGACAAAAAATATAAATAATAGAGACAATGGACCAAGAAATAAATAAAATAGCTAGAATAATGGTGTTAAAATGTAATGAAAAAAAGTATAAAGAACAGAGAAATATGGCATAAAATATCAAAGAATACAGAAATTAAGAACCCCGAATCCAGACCATCATACTAGTTGCCTTAATGAACGTTAGTTTGTCTCTGGGAGATTGCTATTGGTTATCATACGGTTTCTCTTTATTTCTATGTCTATTAATTAAGAAGCATGCTTTCATTATTTACCAACATTTTACATATCACATTATTTTGCAAACTACCATAGATTTCCGGTAATTGTTCGGCATAGACCACACCACATTGGAGTCCCTGTAAATTTTTTTCAAGTGGACCTCAGTTACCCACCCTACCCCATCACACATAAAAGTTAATAAACAAATGTCTACGGAAATACATCTGTCCGAACATGTGTAAAGGGGAGCTTGGTAGCTGATGTCTGCTGGAGAAAAAAAATCAAGGTTGCTGTTTAGCTTATTTTTTTTCAAAGATAGGTCCAAAGTTGGGGTAGAACACCGAAACCCATCCTTACCGAAAATGTAATAAAAATTGTCCTCACTATGTGCAAAGGGAAGCTGGGTAGCTGGGGTCTACAGTAGAAAAATCCAGGGTGTTGTTCTGCTTAGTTTTTTTTCTAAAGTAGGTCTAAAGTTGAGGTCGTATACCCTACAAAAACCCTTACCAGACAGTTAATAAAAAAATTCTGCGGCAATACTTTTATCTGCTCTAGGTGAGAACGTAAGCTAGAGATCTAGGGCATACTTGATCAAAATTACAAGTTAATTTATAGCACGGATCAATCTTTTTTAAGCTAATAAATAATTTATTTGCCCACCATACTTTGAATACAAAAAATAAACCTTTTGTCCAGTCATATTTAAGCGAAATCCACTAGTTCAGAGGTAGAATGTTTTGTAAAAACAGTTTTGTGTGGCAAATAAAAGTTAAAGCACGAGTGCAACTTTCTTTTCTTTTAATGCAGAATTATTATTACTTTTCATGAACTATTTGACAGGATGCCGATAATTAGGAAAGCTATTTCACCCAATAGTGCAATTTTGCCATCATTAAAAAAAATCATAATTATTTACGATTCTATAAACACTCCAAGTGTTGATTATTTAAAATGTAAAGCGGGCAGTACGCTGTGTAATATATCGAAAGCGATTGATTTTGGCTTTATATAACTAATAATAACATAATATGTATATTTCATTATAATTCGTTATTCTGATTGAACTGCACATTTCATGTTTCATTACACAACGAAAATCATTATTCAGGATGACACGAGGTCCCACAATAAAGTGCAATCGTGAATTTAATAAAAACTTGATAAAAATCGTGTTTTCATGATCCTAGCTAAAACATGTAATTATAAATATTGAATGCTTCTTTTTGTAACTTCATATGGTTGTAAAAGCGTTGACCGTGCGTACATTTTCAGAATGAAGCGCTTCCGCTTTTCATACAAAATGTATTTACACCTCAATGAAGTAACAAAAAAAAATCATTCAATTCTTAAATAAACCAGAAATGAAATTTTAAAATTCTTTGAAAAGTGTCTTTGACTGCTTAATTATATTTTCAAAACTCATGATATAGTGGTTATATATTAATAAAAACATTTTAAGTACGTTTGAGTCTTATGCAATATTTGTTTTTATATATTTGAAAACTGACTGCTACCGACTGGTTGCTTGAGCCTGGTCTCACAAACTCCGCATTTTCATTACAGCCGATTACATTGAGTGTGTAGACAAAGGTAATATCTTTGGATCGCTTGTTTGTTAGCTGAACTATGAAGTAACTAGGTAAGGTATACCACCCTCCTGTAGAAGGAGCCTAGTCCTACAGACAGATTGATTGGTTATTTGTCGAACTAGCATACTCTTAAAGGAGGGTAGTTTACCTAACCTAATAATACAAGCAAGCTAACCAAGGATATGCTACCTTTGCCTACACACTCAGTGCAATCGGCTGTAACTTTTTTACATTACAGGTTGCAACACATTTCCAAATCATTAGGTTCCAATAAACGTTTGGAAAATTTAGTTAATGTGCTTTCCCATAGGGTTTTATGTAGAACAATTACCGGAAATCTATTATGGAAACTTGCAAAAACAATATCAAAATCGAAATCTAAGTGAACAATGAAGTTACTCACATTAAAAAAGGTTGAGACATTGAAGGCCAAATATGTTTTTTTATTCTTGCGTGTCTTATTATAATCAGCCTAACCAGAGAGCACAGCCGAAGGCCACCAATGAGTCTTCAACACAACGAGAAAATCCCGCAACCAGAGGCGAGCTTCAGCTGGTCTCTAAATAAAAATATATACTGATAACGTCACACTTAACTTAGACAAAAAAAAAACATAAAAAATCTAACAAAGATCAGAGTCTACTGTCTTGGGACAGGCGCAAAAATACGGCGGGGCTAAACATGCTTTGTTAGATCTCAACCCTCCCGCTATACACTTATATCTAGCTCATGTAGAATAAACAAACACACAACAATACGCACAGAGAAACTCAGTTTAAAAGAAATCCGAGTCCGATGACAAAATAGTAAACAAAAGAAACTACACAAAACGAATATGATTCATAAATTAACAAAGAACTACTAGCAGTAACTGACATGCCAGCTCCAGACCCCAATCAAAAATATCGAAAGAATAATTATATAGATATAAGAAGATGTGCATGGTATGAGTGCCAATGAGACAACTCTCCATCCAAGTCACAGTGTGTAGAAGGAAACTATTATAGGTTAAAGTACCCTCTTCAACACGAATCCTTGGCTCACACCGAATAGCAAGTTATAAGGATCGATCTTCCAAAATGACTAGTGTAAAACCATTCAAACGGGAAAACCAAAGGTCTAAACTCTATATATAACTAGAGGCTCTAAAGAGCCTGTGTCGCTCACCTTGGTCTATGTGTTTTTGGTGATGGTGATGTGTTCGTAGATCTTACTCTACAAAACATTGTTGATGCTTACAATTATCTCTATCTATAATGAACTTAGCCTAGTAGTAGTTTCAGTGGAAAATATTTTGTAAAAATGTACAATTTTATGAAAATTGTTAAAAATTGACTATAAAGGGCAATTACTCCTTAACGGGTCAATTGACCATTTTCGTCATGTTGACTTATTTGTAGGTCTTACTTTGCTGTACATTATTGATGTTTACAGTTTATCTCTATCATAATAATATTCAAGAAAATAACCAAAAGCTGCAAAATTTTCTTAAAATTACCAATTCAGGGGCAGCTACATAACAACAGGTTGTCTGATTCATCTGAAAATTTCAGGGCAGATAGATAATGACCTAATAAACAATTTTATCCCATGTCAGATTTGCTCTTAATACTTTGATTTCTGAGATATAAGCCAAAATCTTCATTTTACTCCTATGTTCTATTTTTATCCATGGCGACCATCTTGGTTAGTTGGCAAGGTCACCGGACACATTTGTTATACTAGATATACCAATGATGATGGTGGCTAAGTTTGGTTGAATTTGGCTCAGTAGTTTCAGAGGAGAAGATTTTTGTAAAAGTTACGACGACGGACGACGGACGACTGACGCCAAGATATAAGAAAAGCTCACTTGACACTTTGGGCCAGGTGAGCTAAAAAACGAGAAGCGAGAACGACATCAACAAACGACAACTACTGTTTTTTGTGTGATATTTTTTATTACTAGACCAAATATTTCATGATTGTTTATTATCTAGGACTGTATTTTTGATTAACAATTGATAACTAAGTTTAATAAAATCATATGTGTGTATAGCAAACATATTAACTTTGGCTTAAAAGACGTCTATTTAATTGTTTTCGACTCGCTCTGCTCGGTCGGAAAAATTGACGAGAATAAAATCCTTAGATTGAACGCGTTCGTTCAACAATCTTATTAAAATTAATATATATATTAATTTTCTCATACACATAAGTATAACGAAATCAGAGATATACATTTTGATTAGATTAGTTCGTCTAATTTACAAATGTAGTGTTATCTGTAGTAAATTTACTGACTTCTTTAATTAAGGATTTGAATAAGAATGTGTCCATACCACATAAATGCCCCACTCGCACTATCATTTTCCATGTCTAGTGGACCGTGGAATTGAGGGTCAGAACTCTATATTTGGCATTGAAATTAAAAAGATCATATGATATAGAATATGTGTACTGAGTTTCAAAAAAAATATATCTGTACATTAACTTCACTTTCAAGTATAGAGATGTGATTTTTTTTCTGAGACAAGTGCTTGTGACAATCCAAAAGAACTTGCAGTCATTCGATGTTCAGTACTTCAGTACTTTGATTGTTTGAAAACGAGGTAAAAATACCCTGCCACATTCGGTATGTGTTTTTGTTAGACCTTTTTTTTCCTTCTGTTTTCAATCGATCTCATACGTTAAGCCCTTTTCCACTGATTTGTATAGTTTGTTCTTATGCTGTGTTGTAACAAAACTGTCCCGGCTGTTTACAAGCATGTTAAACGCCACAATATATTGCATGTGCCTGCACCAACTCAGGAGCATGTAGTTCAATGGTTTTCGTTTGTTGATGTCTTTTATATGTGTTTTTCGTAATTCATGTTGTTTTAAAATAGGCTGTTATTTTTCTCAATTGAACTGTTTCATATTTTTCAATTCATGGACTATTGTAATCGACAATACCGTATGTTTTTCTCATTGTTGAAGATTATATGGTTGCCTATATATAATTGCTTACATCCACTACATTTGAACTTTGTTGGATAGTTGACTCATTTGCATTAATACCAAATCTCCTTATTAAAAGTTGAGGGGTGTGTGTGTTTCTTTGGAAAATTTCAATGTTTTTCTCCCAGGTCACCCAGTTTGAATAGAATATTTTGACATTTTGCTGTGCTCTTAGATTTGACTTAAGAGCCAACCAAAGCTCACGGCCTGTTGGTAGGTAGTTGATGACTATATGGTAAGCTCTGGATGTCTTTTTGAGTATTGCATACGGTGATTTGGTGATGTCTTCATGCCATGCATTGTCCCATTACTTTATATAGACAGCTTATCAGTCAACCTGATCTATCAAAGTAGCTCTCCTCGCCTTTTGTATAGTCAGACGAAAAACAAGATATAAACTGACTTAGCTTGGTATATACATGTTTTTTTTAATATATTCATATAAATATATAAAAGAAGATGTGGTATGATTGTCAATGAGACAACTCTCCACAAGAGACCAACATAACACAGAAATTATCAACTATAGGTCCTTGCACGGCCTTCAACAATGAGCAAAGCCCATCCCGCATAGTCAGATATAAAAGGCCCCGAAATGACAATGTAAAACAATTCAAACAAAAAAACTAACGGCCTAATTTATGCACAAAAATTGAACGAAAAACAAAAATGTAACACATAAACAAACGACAACCACTGAATTACAGGCTCCTGACTTGGGACAGGCACATACATTTTGAATGTGGCGGGGTTAAACATGTTAGCGGGATCCCAAATTCAAGTCAAATTGATATTTTAAAACAACATAACAGTTAAAAAGTGTAAAAAAAAAATATTTTAATAAATGTTGAAAATATTATTGTGTTTGTGAGTGGAAAACTACTTAAAATTGTAGAAATATTCAAAAGTAGCTCTCGCGTTTTTGTTCTGCGGCTACGTTAACGGAACATCAATCAAGTAATCAATCTTCATGACTATGGCTTCAATATTTAATGGTATAAAATATCATATTCTGCTTGTCGTAGACTCAAAAAGACTTCAAGTTGGAATAGATCTACGAAGAGTAAAGAACGTTCATGTGTGGTTTAGCAACTGTACATGCCCACGAAACCGACGTCCAGATATTGTTCGGACGATGTTTTGAGAAGTTCCGATGCGACCGGACACAGGGCCGTAACTAGCCTCTTTTAATAGTGAGGCAAAATATATTCGCCGAGCGGAGCGAGGCGAAAAATTTTGGGCGAGGGGTTAAGGCCCCAGAAACTGAGAAAAATAATGCGTGCATTCTGAGCGTTTCCCAGACTCTTTCTTGCATTGAAACGGCTTAATTAATTTTTAGATATTTTTTTTCGACAATCAGGTCCCAAAGCAAGAAAAAAAAAGATTCATTGTAATTTAAGACTTTTAGGTATTAGAGACATCATTAAAAGACCGATATTTAGGATAAAGCAAAAATCGTAATTCTCATAATTATTAATACCGTATCTGTCTGTCTGTCTGTTCTTGTCTTGTATTGTGATTAGACTTTGGTGATTTTTTTTATGACTAGATTTAAATATAGTGACATCGCAGTATTATACTTTAAGTACTAGTACTGCTTAAGTCCACACTAGGGACCATCTTCGCCTTATTTTACGATCTTTTACAGTATTAATGATTCTTTAAAAGTATGGTTGAAGACCATCCGGCAACTATCAAAATGAAGAGCAGGAACACAAACTTTGACCATTGATCATTTGTATTTTTTCTAAGAATTGCCTTTGTGTGCGATTATGTCCCCATACTCCTTTATTAGGGTCTTAACACGACTTAATGCAAGTTTAACCTTTCAATGTAAAAGGTCATATATGGCAATAACTTGTTTTTTTTCTTCAAATTATTTGATACCGGGAAATACGTAACCTTACTTTAATTCAAACCAGCTATGTAGTTTTATTTACAATAAAAACAAACTGTTTTGTATTCTTTGATATCAATTTCAATTATCTATGCAGAAAGGACAATTTGTTTTTGTGTCCACTGAGTAGCATCACATGTTCTTAAAATATATTTCTCGCACAATTCTGGACATCGGTGCACATGCAACATTGCAAAACCACGTTTACAAATGAAAATCAACGCTCAGACTATAGTCATAAAGTAGGACAATACATGAACAAAAGACAAACCCGGAACAGAAGAACAAACAATAGACCATCAACTCTGAAAACTAAAAGGAAAATAGAAACATGGATAACGAAAAACATCCAGGGGATACACCAGAGAATGAAGAGAACTTGTTTCTTGCAAGACACTTTCCGGGAAAACAATTTGATATGAAAACAACCTTTTGTTTCATTTTATTTTTTTTGAAATTTTTTACATGAGGCATTTGCCTCAATGTAGTTACGGCCCTGGGACAAGTAAAATTAAACTGTTACAGTATATTACAGAACATAAAACTGGCTATCTTTGCTGTAAATACAAGTTAAAAACCTGACATGGTTTACATTAAAGCTAAAAATCTCTATCCCACGGCATCAAATAATTTTAAAAAAAACATATGACCTTTAACATTGGAGGTCTAAACTAGCATTGAGCCGTGTCCAGGTCCGAAATAGACAATAAAGAGATGTGGAGTAAATGTACACGGGACAAAATCGCACACAATATATAGAAAAAATACAAATTATTAATGAACAGGGCTTTTATGCCTGTTCTTCATCTTGAGAGGAGCTGGAGGGTCTTCAACGAGGAACTAGACCATTGATCCTCATTATACAAAAGTAACATAGGTTAGTGCATCGGACTATACAAAAACATAAGTTCCTGGTTCGATCACCCTTCCGGTGAGAAAATTTCCAATCCACTATTAATAAATATGTTTAAACTAACAATAGCCACACACTTGACTTTGTGGATTACATTATTTTTTTCATCATCCTACATATTTCTTTTGATATTGTTCATACATGTAAATACTAAAAGTCTTACACTGTATCTATATATTTTGCTCCGAGACCAGAACATAATAAAATAGATAAATTAAAACTTGCGCTTTAGATTAAGAAAGGGTGTGAAAGATTTTGTATCATTTTTTCCAGTTCTTCTGGAGTCCTTGAGCCCTTCCCTCGCCAACAATATATAGTTTGCTTTATTTGTAAAAGAGGCTAGTTACGCTACAATATTATCATCTTAGATTAACCTCTCCAAACTTTAAAAGTAAAGATCACGCACCCTTATTGTTTAGATTGATAAAGACTTTCGCATCCGTCGACATTATCTTCGATTAAAGTAGTCTTTATCTGACAACCGCTATGCATGTATACTTTAACGACCTTTAAATGAATGACAAATGACAACATTGTCATTTTTTGAATGACAATTAAACTGTGTTGGAAAGATAACATAAATACACTTTCGTTTTTCGTTTTTTGTTTTTGTGAAATCAAAAATGAAAAATGAAAACACTTTCATTTTTCGATTTTAGTTTTTGAGAAACCAAAATTGAAAAATGAAAATACTTTTGTTTTTCGTTTTTTGATTGTGAAATCAAAAACGAAAAACGAAAACACTTTTGTTTTTCATTTTGGTTTTTAAGAAATAAAAAACGAAAAATGAAAACACTTTCGTTTTTCGTTTTGGTTTTTAAGAAATAAAAACGAAAAATGAAAACACTTTCGTTTTTCATTTTGGTTTTTATGAAATCAAAAACGAAAAATGAAAACACTTTCGTTTTTTGTTTTTTGTTTTTGATATTTCAAAACGGAAAACGAATGGACGCAGATATACACGGACCTTTCTGCCCGTGCAGAACGATATTAAATTTCCCGCCATTTAAAAGGGTAAATAGTAAATTTATATAAAAGCATCATTAATATAGAATATAACTGTATAATTTATATATATCTTTAAAAGTTAATAATTTAACAAGCTACATAATTAATTTTATTTGTCCAATAAATAACTTAAAGCATTCTCTGCTGAATATTTCCACCATGTAGGATTAACTAAATCAGGTGACCTCATTTTATCTTTTATCTCAGTCTCCTATTTTTATTCTTGTGTATTAATACCCCACCCCCTTTTTTTCTATAAATAATTATTACACTTGCTAGGCAAGACTATTCCCATGACTTATAGCTACATTAGAAGGAGCTTGAGGCAGATTAAAATCCAAACATCAGGTCTTCAGCAAAAATATATACCAGTTTTGCTTTCTGACAGCAAAGGCTCGTTTATTAAACGTGAAGTTACCAACTTAGATGAGCTAAAGATAGAGTATATAAGCCAGTCTGATATCCAAAAATTAGAAGCTTTTCAGAAAAAAACATTTAAACAAATTCTATCCTTACCACAAAGAACTGCCGATGCTGCTATCTATATCTGGCTCGGAGCAGAATCTATTGAGCAACTCGTACATAAAGCTGTCATTTCCCTATTTCTAAGAATATCAAAAGATCCCAACTCAATTGAGTGTAAAATTGGAATTAGACAGCTAGCAAAAAAAGACGATAAATCAAATAGTTGGTACATAAACGTAGACAAAACCCTCAAATCTTATGATCTTCCATCCGCACATGAGATTATACTAAATCCAGAGAAAAATTGGAAACGATTGACTCACGACGTCATAGACAAAACCTGGAAAAATAGATGGATTGAAATTGCTCTAAGCAAATCAACACTCAATTACATGGAAGTTAACAACTTGAACTTTAAAAAACCAAACTTCTGTTGGAGCAGTGTCAGAGATCATATTAGAGATGTTAGCAAAGGGATAATAAAATCCAGGATACTTACAGGAACTTACAAAACCCAAAGTATTACCAACCGATTTGACGAAACAAAATCTGCTGAATGCAAATTGTGCATGGTAGGACCTGAGGATTATAAACACTTCCTAGTCAAGTGTGAAAGTCTGAATTGTGTGAGAAAAATTCATCACAATAGACTAAAATCCCTACTGGAAGATAATCATATCCCTTATTGCAGTATAATTAATTCTGATGAGGACCTTCTCGAATTCTTGATAGACTGTTCTAGGAACAACCTTATAACTGTGTCTCAACAGAGAGACTTAGAAAGAATCTGCAAAGACTGGATCTATGCATTGCATGCTAAAAGAGCCCAACTTTTGGAAAACAAATGAACAATCAGTTGAGTTCTGTGCTTAACTTGCAAGTGGCTGTAAGTCGTGGGAATGTAACATGTAACAAGTATTATACTACTTATGTGTATATACTTAATAAATACTAAGTGATGTAGCAAAGTACTTAATAGTTAAAATCATAACTAGATCATATGAATATTAATTACCCCTGTAAATAATCTTGTAGACCCAAAATTGTATTGACGAACTCTACTGTTTTATATAAAACTAATGTTGATAGTTTTTTATTCTTATCTTTTACCATTTTAGATTTTAAGTACATATAAACTAACTAAATATGAAACCACACTAGTGCATAAACTTACCCATTACTAATACGGATTAGTAATTCTTATCACCTTCCTTTTGCTAAGAGAAATTTAAACAACTGATAAGTTAGTATTTTTATCCATTTTAAAATTTTAAAATGTATAGTGTACATACAAGTTCATGTTTTTATCTAATTTTTAGTTTTATCTTATTCTAACTCTGTTACTATTATTTTTAAATTTTAACTAGTACATAGAATTTTAAATAACGCAATTTTGAAAATAGACAAAATTTTTAAATGCGGTGACCCTGCAGATAGGGTGGACTTCCTGAAGAAGAAGAAGAAGAATAGACGTATTGTATTTAGCTTCGTCATAGGATCTTTTATTGATACTTTTCTCCTTTTATTTATACAAAATACTTCAATCATTGTTTCCCCTATCCACAAAGAATAAGATATTATTTCGTCATGTATAAATATTTTAAGTTTTCATGCAAAACCTTAAGCGACTTCAGCAGCAAACAAACTACCTACATGTATCTAGACTGGTTTCCTGTGATTGTGGATGGGAATAGGGCGATAGTTGTAACAATTACATATAGCAATCCAAAATTCGAAAAACACAATATTGTGCACACTTTAACTTGTGCCTTGTGCTCATAATTTTTTTATTCATAGGGAGGAATGTATGCTCTGCAAATAGTAGATTGGTACTTTGCTTTATTTTCTGTGATGATAGTCTGTATTTTGGAAACCATCATAATCGGATGGATTTATGGTGAGTAAACAAGCTATAAGAACTCGCTGTTTTAGAAATACCAGTTTATGTTCTTTTGATATATAAATTTAGTTTTTTGGTTACAATAAATGTATGTCGTGTAAAAATGTGTCCTAAACTACAATTACTGTCATGTTTACTCTTGATAGAAGTATATGCATAACACAAAAACAAAAGATTATACAAAAATGCTTTGATTAATAAAACAGTATCATTTTGTCTTCGTAACAAATAAGTGATAATTATATATTCATTTATTACACTATGCTACATTATTTCCAGATATGTAATACCAACTGAAATCGTTATGGAGACATATATATATATAGCCGTTATCAAATTTAAAGTTCCCAGCCAAAGAGTATTTTAGATTATTTGTGCAAATTCCATACCAACAATTAAAATGGTGTTTTGAATATCGTGCATAAGATTTTTACTCTGTCGATTCAATGGTCGTGCTCCGTTTAAGGTATTTGTGGTTTTCTCCCGGTTTTGTGTGTGATATCTTCTCAATTTGTCCTTGACATTGAACATAGGAAAAGTACTAAATATATGTGAGAAACACGCTAATGCATACTGAACCAATAACAAATTACACTTATATATATATACATTGAAGGCGCCAACAGATTTTACGAAGATATTGAACTAATGATAGGACGAAAGCCTTGTATTTGGTGGAGTATATGTTGGAAATTCATAACACCCGTTATTTTAGTGGTATGTTGCCTAACACTTTATAATCCATCAAATTAAAGTACTTAGTAATTTAAATGTAAATTTAGTTTCTGTTTACGTAGTCCACTCTTATATTCACAAATGTGATTGCAACGTTCGAAGCGTCAATTTTCACTGTCTGAGCCTTCAACAGTCTCCGGGACAAGTTTGCAATTCCGCTGAGTGCAAAAGTTGTCACCCTAATTTTTGGAGTAAAGTCAAAACAAAGTTGATAACTTGGTTGGTATTGGTTCCCTGATATTTGTCCTAAAATTTTTTGGCTCTAGCACCACTGTTGAAAAAGTTATGCCCCTTTTTTCAACAATTTCCTCAGAGGAAAAGTAGTTTTCCTCAAGGGAAATCAAATTTCCCTGAAGGAAAAAGATTTTTCCTCAAGGGAAATTGTTTTTTCCTCAAGGGAAAAAGATTTCCCTTAGGGAATTTGCTGCATAATTATTTCCTTTGAGGAAATTCTATTTCCTTAGAGGAAATTCTTTTTCCTTAGAGGAAATTCTTTTTCCTTAGAGGAAATTCTTTTTCCTTAGAGGAAATTCTTTTTCCTTTGAGGAAATTTGCAGCTTCAAATTTTCCTTTGAGGAAATACTTTTTCCTGTGAGGAAATTTGTAGCTTCAAATTTTCCTTGGAGGAAATACTTTTTCCTGTGAGGAAATTTTTGACAAACACTTTTCCTTGGAGGAAAATTCAAGACAATAAATTTCCTCTAAGGAAATAATTGTTCTTCAAATTTCCTCTAAGGAAATTTCTGAACATCAAATTTCCCTTAAGGAAATGTTTTCCCTTATTTTTACTTGTTAAACATTTCTTTGTATTACAAGACTGTATAATTGATGCAAATGATATTTAAAACTTTAATAAATGTTTGACTCAACATTTCAATGACATTGAAAATAATACAGTCTGACTGTTTAGATCTAGGTATTGTTTATACTTTTTATATAAATTGAACTTTGATTTATAATTTTTTATTGGAGCAAATGATTCTGTTTTCTTTGTAAGTGTTCCAATGCGATACATTAATCATGTTAATAAGCAACCAATTTGAATGTCATACCATTTGTGGTGTTCTAAAGAATTTGTTTATATATTTGCAGATAATAATAAAATAAACACTTTCCGTGTTATTTTAAATTAAAATTTCTTCTGTTTCAGCTTGTGTACAGTTATTCAATCCACTACGTAAGAATTCAGTGAATACATTATTCCATTCACTAAACAATTCCCTTCAATTCTTAGAGAAATCATTTTTGCAAATAGTTCTTCAATGATCTTCTTCTTTGTATTTGATATGAGGGAGCGATGTAAATGAGTTGATAAAACTGGTGTTCCTTTTTTCAACCACAAAATAGTATTTGTTCTGCATTCTCCTTTCTTTTGATTAAGATATGTTGTTGCTTTTATGCAATAGTGTTTTTGTGTATCTATGATAGAACTCCATTTTGTTTATGGTCATTATCATGTGATAATGTTGAAATTTCCTATTTCTTTTTTGCAGGAAAGCACACATTCCATTTCAAATTAATCCAATTATGCACTATGTAAATAAATTTCAACTTTAAGATTCCTCTCCAGTAATGACCTATTGATCATGAAAACCAAGATGTCTGATCACCTATAAATACACAAAATAAACAAATAAAATGTTATAAATGGAGAGAGAAACAGCAATAAATGTTTTTCATGTGTATCTTTCCTTATTAAAATACATTAAGTAAACTTGAACTCGAGAAAAATAAATAACTGCGATGTAGACTAGAAAGTATAAAATGCCAAATAAAGTATTCACGAAAAAATTAGTTGATTTAGAGTAGTCAAGTCCGTGTTTGCAGGAAATTTACATCCTTGGTTGTCTGGTGGAGAGTTGTCTTATTTGCAATCATACTACATTTTATTTTTATATAACCTTGCCATATTCCTATTGTGCCTGTCCAAAGTTCAGAGCCTGTAGCTTTTGTCAGTTTAGTCTGACACTAAAATTTAGTGGTTGTTGTTGTTGTTTCATACCGGTCATATTTTTTTTTGTAATTCATTTTGTTATAAACAAGGCAATTAGCATGATAAGTTTTACAGTTTGGATTGTTTCAATGTTTCATCTTTAGGTCTTTTATAGCTGCCTACTTTGACTATAGTATAGGGTATGGATTTTCTCATTATTGAAGGTCGTAACAGGCCTACAATTGCTTTCTCAAAGCCATGATAGTTTTCATATTTAATATACCACATCTTTTAATTTTTATAGTAATCATGATACTAGTAATCATCTTTCAAGTTCAATAACTTTTTTAAAATTAAAAGGTGTCTTACCATTTAGGTTTAGTTGGCTTCTGCAAATTTTAAATTGCCTATCATTTCTGCTGTATATAATTTCTCTGTATCTTCTATAGTTCTTGTCCTATACATAAAAGAGTAAAAGTTGAATGACATCTTGCATCAATATTTTTTTCTGTTTAATGTACATTATGTATATTAATGTGTGTTTAATAAAAATCTAAACCATGAGTGCTTGATAAGCTTCTTGCCCTTATAGCTGGTCTTTAAGCTTTAAATGAATTTTAATGATTGACTAAAAAACTATGAGCACTGTGCAAATAAGACCCCGCCCTCCAAAAAAAAACAAAACATGCACAAACAGTGGTATTCATTGACATAAAACATGTATATAATTTGGCTCCATTTATAGATATCTCAAGTGACTATAAGTTAACGCTGCGATTTTTTTAACAAATACATTTCTAAAACCTTTCAAAGTTTTTGAAAATGGACAAATTTTAAATAACTTTGCAACAACTAAAGTTCCTTAACTCTGCATCTTATAAAAAAATTTGTAAGGGTTCCGCGGAACCCAGTGTCTCGCCTACTTTTGCTGTAAATCGCAGTTTATGTCAAGATATAAAAACAATTCACCAAAGTTTCATAAAAATTTGTGAAAGCATTCTTGAGACTATCCTAATCCCAAGTCATGATAGTACAATGACATAAATCAGATTTTTTAAAAGGAAAATTATCATGTTTATGTTATAAAAAAATAATTCACCAAGTTTCATGAAAATTGCTCAAAGCATTATTAATAGTATACGTACTGGAAAAATCCCCCCTTTTATGAATAAAATACCTAACTTTAAATTAAAAATTTAAAATCCCTAAAAATTAAAAAGGAGCTTAATTATCATGATTATATCAATAGATAATTCACCAAAGTATTATGAAAATTTTATGATTAATGTATTCTAATTCCAAGACTATATAATCTAAGACATGGTTTGTTTGAATTAAAAAAGTTGGAATAAAGTACCTGCTAGAATTCAGGAGAATTAGACCAAATCAGGCTATCTTCTAGATTATCAGACAATTGACTGTAGAAAAGGGATTTTCTTTTTTCTTATTTAGCTATTTGTTATCTCTGTCCTTAATATATACTGAACTAAGCCATTTTTTCACATATTTTTTTTGTCTTTTCTCTCTTGTGACTTGTTATTCAACATAACAAAAAAAAAACAAAGGCAATGAAAGAGAAACTGACAATGCCAAGGCAAAACATAAGATGCAGAAAAGAAAAACAAAACAATACGCTAAGCAACACCAACATCACCAAAAAACTAGTGTTGAATTCATGTGCTCACTCAGTCAGTGAGAGTTCGCAGATCCTGACCTACTATATTTATGCTTAAAAACCTAAAAACCATATAGTTCTAAACATATTTTGTAAATTTATACTTAATTAAAATGTTGTCATAAATAGCATAGACACCTCTGAGTTTTAAGAACCACATGTGTTAATTGTGCGAGTATAATCAATGATAATCATGCACAAGATTGACTTTTAAAAGCCTATATATTGAAATTTTCTGAAAATATTGCATGCATTTATTAATATGACCAATTTCAAGAAATGCACAAAGATGTGAGATGATTTATATAAGGCCAAAAAAAAATATATGTCTGTTTCCTGCTTCCAAGGCAAAAAAATCGGGGTCGGTAGGTCGGGATTTTTTTTTTTTTTTTTTTTTTTTTTTTATTATTTTTGCATTCCCTGTCAGATTTGCAGATGGTTAAATGTCATGTTTGGTTAGGGTCCTGTACCCTAAAATCATTTAATCTCTTTAAAGAAGCTTTAATTGAATAATCCTCCCAGTGCCGACATTTTTTAAACCTTAATTGTAGCACATTTGTGTTGGGAGCAGCCATTTTGATTGTTTGGGTATAGTAAAATACGGATCTGGATCGGACCGGAAACATATTTTTCCGGACCGGAAATGATTTTTTTCCGGAATTGAATAAAAAGATCTAGGGTCGGGGGCTTTGAGTCAGGGTCGGTCGGGAAACAGGAAACATACATATATTTTTTTTTGGCCTTATTGTAATTTCAGGAATTTACAGTAAAGGCTTTTATCCCCACTGCATTTTGCACTTTTCCTAATTCAGGAGCCAGACGTTATGGCCTTTGTGACCTTTGTATGATTTTTATTTTAGTTTCTTTTTTTTATATTGAAGAGTTTAGTCATGTTAGTACTGTATGACGTCCATTATCACTCAACTAGTATACATTTTTGTTTAATGGCAAGCTAAAGCATGCCTCACAGGCACGGATCCAGGGGGGCTGAGGGTTGGACATGTTGGAACCCCCTTTCTTTATTGGATGATCAATGCATTTGAATGGGGACATCTACATCTACGACATAGCTTCGGCTATGTCGTCACTCGAAAAGGGTACTTCGACCCATCACTCAAGTATAGTAGTAGTATAGACATGTATAGACTCAAGTATAGACATGTAGTTGGACCACCCCCCAAATTGGTCCTAGGTTAGGAACCCCTCCTTTATATGACTGGATCCACCCCAGTCTCAGGTTGTGGGATTTTCTCGTTGCAATGAAGACCCATTGGTGACCTATGGCTGTTATCTGCTCTTTGGTCATGTTGTTATCTCTTTGATACATTCCCCATTTCCATTTTATTTTCAGTTCTATTATAAATATTAGAATCGAGTTTGGCGCGTTTACAAAAATATAATTGTCTGTGTTGACAGGGGAGTATGTGTGCATACCAATATTTAAATTTTCTAATCCTTCTTTTTGAATATTTTGTGCATTTCTTGGTAAAATACTGTCAGACCTCGAGTGCTGTTGTTTTACAAAAACGGTCAAGTAATGTAGGGGAAAGAAACTAACTAAAAAGACCAAAATAAGCCACAACTAATGGGGGTCTCATTGGGGGTTCTGTTCACGGATCCTGCTTAGTTACTACTTATTTTTTTAGATTCCCGCATGATGCCATCCCGCTTACACTATGTAAGTGAACAATTCTGCTATTTTTGTAATTTCCCATGTCCCGCTAAACTTCATTTCGCGTTTTCACGGCACAATAATTTGAGGGAGGATAGGACCTTTATCGGGACTCCGGGATCGGGTGTTTTTAAGCTCGGGATTTCGGGATTGACCCTTTCGGGATCCGATAATTCTTTTTTCGAATTTCGGGACCTCGGAATTTCGTGTTTTTTAAGCCCGGGATTTCGGGATTTCGTGTTTTTAAGCTCGGGATTTCGGGATCAGTACCTCTCCTACTCTCCCTCATAATTTGACTTTCATGTGTCACGTTTAAAAAAATACGCCTCGACAATCCCGAGTCCCGCTCAGACCCCCCTTATAGGTACATAATGAATAGTTGACTATGTAGTCAGTAGTCAGGTCAAATACACATGTATATACTTTTAGACGACCTTAGATTCATTTCACAGCGAAAATACTCATTAATATTGAACATTTTAGATCACTTCACATTTAGATTTTATAACTTTTAAAATTAAGACCATATAGATTTAAGATCATTTAATCGAAAGATGATAATTTGTCAATGAGCAACTGTAACCAGGTACTGCATTTTTTTGCATGCGTCAAGAAACAGTTAAAAGTGCCGGGAATAGAAAAGCAAGTTAAACTTCTCATCTGGACTTTTTAATTAGTCTGTATACCGGACCTCTTCTCTATTTTGGGATTGAAAAAAAAAATATAAAGTTAAAAATACGGTTTTGAGCCTTTTTCTTCTTTTTAATTTGATAACACGTTAAGCCATTAGTGACACTAATATGGTATATTACCAATAATAAGGCCATATATTTCGTTATACATGTAGAAATATCGCAAAAGACTTCTTAGTGCACTAATAAGAAAGTTTTTGCATTAAGGACACTAAAACGATGTTTTAAGATCACAGCGAACATGAATATAAGTGGATATGATTAAATACCTCATATCTATAAAGTTAGGTATCGATAGATTTTGTAATTTTGAAGTTAAATGACTTTTTAATCAACGCGTGCCACTCGCCACGTGACCAACGGTGTATTGCAAATTCCCGAATCATCATGTTCAATCAACCTAATCCAATAAACAATTGTCTTTTGATCGATTCGTTACTTATTGATTAATCAATGGTTGTTAACCTAACGGTTTAGCGTGGTCTAATTTCAAGTTTATGAAAGAAAAATAAAAAATAAATTTTGTGTTTTAAAACTTTGCCTTTGTTATATATATTTAGTTTTTAAGGAAATTGCTATGCAAGCTTTTTTTTAATTAAAGAACCCTATTTTGAGATACAAATTGAGAAACAAATGCTTTTGATATTTCATTTCCTTACTAACAACACAAGAGTTTACATACTATCATTATCCCTTGAAAGACATTTGAGAGTATGTGGTGTCCATGGGGTTCTTCAAAATCCGATTACAGAAGTAATATAGAAAAACTCCAAGAGGTAAAATTATATTACGTTTTAAAAAGAGAATTATAGAATAAATCATAACTGTCTTCTATGAACGATAACTTTAAACTGGTGTCAATGCTTTTTTTTTTAACAATTCATCTTTATTTCAACAATTGAAGATGAATACCATTTTCATATGTCTGTTTGTTTTGTTCACGCATCGGTGACTATATAATGGAATTTGATGCGACTGTCATACAAGTGAGAGGTTTATCTAGCTATAAAACCAGGTTCAATCCACCATTTTCTACATTTGAAAATGCCTGTACCAAGTCAGGAATATGACAGTTCTTGTCCATTCGTTTTTGGCGTTTTGTTATTTGATTTTGCCATGTGATTATGGACTTTCCGAATTGATTTTCCTCTGAGTTCAGTATTTTTGTGATTTTACTTTTTATTTTATAATGTAATAAGCACTATGGACAGGCGCGGATCCAGAGCTTGAAGTGGGGGTTTGGGGGGAGGGGTTATGTGAGAAATGTTTAGAACACTAGAGAAGTTTTCTTGTTATACCAAACCATGTTTTTCAATAAATGGCACACTTTTTGTTCATCCGGCATATGGTTACTCTAAATAAACTTTTAAGTATTAATTTTATAAGTTTAATTATTTGATTACAGATCGTATCTACCCGTTTTGCAATTGTTGTATCATGTAGAGACTGAGAAACATTTTCTGATGGTGTGCCCTTTATATGCAGATATACGATATGATTTATTTTGTGAATGTAATTATTTAATTGAGAATTTTGAAACAATGCATATGGACGATAAGTTTATATTTATAATGAGATCCGAGCAAATTCAGAAATGTCTATGTAAAATTTTGCAGAAATGTTTTATGAGAAGAAAATTATTTACATTTGATTGAAGAAGTACATTTTTATTTTGATAGCCTAGTTTTTGTCTAAGTTTTAAACATTAAGCATATTTGTTTTTCTCAAATCTTTAAAATAAGGTATTTTTATTTATTGAGATTAATATTTTTATTATATTTATTTCTATTTTAGAAGACAATTGATATTTTTTTAATAAGGACTCTTATAGTGTTTTTCATATAATTAGTACTATCATTTTATATTTTTACAAATAGTTTTTTTTTTTTTTTGAAAGCGATTTTGAAAAAGTAATTTATTAGATTTTTAACTCTAGAAATATTTTTTTTACAAATTTAACATGCAGTTTATTGTAAATATGTACATGTATGCTTTTAAAGTGTCTCATAAGTCAAATGTTTGGCTGGGCATTGATTGAATTTTAAAGATGTTACTTAATTTACTTGTATATATGTACTGTATCAATCGATGTGTGACACTCAAATAAAATATATATTTATTTATTTATTTATGTATCACTCTAAGGGAGACTAATAAAGATATATATATAATAAAATATAGAGATAGCAGCCTTGGATTGTCTTAATTAAATCCTTTGGTCCTCTAATTATCAAGTTACCCTCTGGCCATGTAATTATGACTTGTGTATATTTAAAGAAGTGTGGAGACAACGTGTCACCCGGCGTTTTGCATTTGCGCCGATTTTTTCTTTCATTTGCGCCGATTTATTTTTTTATTTGCGCCGATTTTTCTACAGGTAAATTACAGGTAAATAGATATAAGAAGATGTGGCATGAGACTCAGTGCCAATGAGAGAACTCTCCATCCAAGTCATGTTATTTTTCATTTATCATAATATACCTCTTCCGTTAGCCACTTGTACACATCTAATGAATTATCAATCATAGCATGTATATAACTATTGTCCACTCCTCACCACGGGGAGGTGGAAGAAGGCCTACAAGATACATCTCCAGACTTGTCCTTGACCGTACCCGTAGTTCTTTGACCTCTGTCTTTCGGACATCTGCCGCATGATTATGCTCGTTCTGTGTTTTGATAATAGTCAGACTATCAGAATCCGTGGTGACCTTGGCTTTAGAAGATTTTATCATATGGTACATAAGTATGTTATGTTGTTATGTTTCAGGACACAAGTATTTACTTACCTGTAAATCTAATTAGGAGCAAATATAAAATCGGCGCAAATGAAAAGATGAAATTGGCGCAAATGAAAGAATGAACATTTTCAATATCGGCGCAAATGTCATACGCCCGTGTCACCCTATTCAGTGCTAATTATTCAAATTATAGTAAAGATAACATTAAAACAAGAAATGGTTAATACAAAAAATATTTTAAGATTTTCAACCGGGGGTGGGGGAGGGGGGCTCGCCTAAACCCCCTAAATCCGCTAATGATGTGGGAGAACTAAATAATTTAGTTAACTTAATCATATGACCCGTTCTACCATTATTAAGAGACGCTAAAGAACGGAAATGTATGATTTTAAGATTTTGAAATAAATGAAATTGGTGTCACAAATGGTATGTCTGCCTGTATTTAAAATATTTTATAAATAGATATAATGCTCATATACATAATTATTAACGGTTATTTTACTTCGCTTATTTATAGCATTTAACAAATAACTTCGTATTCTTATTTTCGGCATCAAATAAAAATAATGGAATAAATATATTTTAAAAGACAAGGAAAGTGATTTAAAAAATATATACAACAAAAATAATCGAAAGGAGATGTGGTATGGCTGTCAATGAAACACCTATCCACAAAAGTTAAAAATGAAGAAGATGTCAGAAATAAATAGGTCATATTTACAGTCTAAAACATCGAAGGGACTAAACATCAACCTATACATATTTATACTTGTAATGCATTTGTATATAAACATCGAATCAGAAATATGTTCCTTTCCTAAACATGTTTAAAAACATTGCTGTGATAGTTATCAAAAGTACCAGGATTATAATTTAGTACGCCAGACGCGCGTTTCGTCTACACAAGACTCATCAGTGACGCTCAAATCGAAATATTGATAAAGGGCATGATAGTTCCTGACATTAGAAACATTAATGAAGTATTGGCAACTGGACGTTAAGCAACCAAATATCAATCCTCACTTTTCCGTGAAGTGTTCACAATTATTTGTCTTTTCAAAATTAAAAGGATGAAAAATTCCCAAACTGGAAAGAGTTGAAAATACTTTATTACTTTAGAAGTAAAAAAAATATAGCAGACAGAATAAATACGGCAGAAACAAACAAATGAAAAAAAAGAGAACAATTTGAAATACCATATACATGTTTAATCAGTATACTAGCAGATTATTCACGGGCCAAGGTTGAGCGAACATGAATTGCTACCGATCATGCTAAAGGTGACAATGAACTTTTTGAGGCACGTGTCGAGAAAACATTAGAAAAGATATAATTTAAAATTATGAAAGGAGTAGGTCCGGTAAGGACCGATTTTGGCCTGAAATTTCAGATTCATCTGACGAAAGATTTTGACCACTTTTGAAACACTTAAGTGTCTATTTTATTTGATTCTATTAGTGTATGTGGAAGATTTTCACTGATTTTGTCATTAAAAACTGAGACTACTATAACACATGTTATAGTAGTCTCAGTTAAAAACGATCCGATTCAAGCTCAAATATGAAAAATCCTCCAAATATGCCGGAAAATGTCACTTTTTAGATGGTTTTTGCCATTTAGCATGACTTTATGGTGCTAGTACCCGATATATGTGCCATGTATTGTCAAAAAAGCCCACATTTATGTAGCAGAAGCATTCTACTGTCCAAAAAATAGCTAAAAGTTTACTTTTAACAATTATGTAAAACTGCTATATTTTGGGGCCAAAAAGGTGTCTTACCGGACCTTCTCCTTTTACAAAGTCTATTTCTATATGCCATATCCTTTGTGACAGTTGTATCATTCCATCGGCAGGTCCTCAGTGCACATTTTTGTTCTTAGTGCACTAAGGAGGTCCTTTGCGGTGTTTCTACGGACCCCATATATTTGAAGCTGTTCAAAATTCTGTACATTATAGGTACGTGTATCAGATCGGACAATAATTGTCATATATATAAAAAGAATTACTGTATAAGTTATCTAGTATGAAATATGTCCACTGGACCGACCGTGCAAGTGCTATATATATTATATCATGTATATAGCCAGTCAATATAAAAAAAAAATTTGTGGTATGATTGCCAATGAGACAACTATCCACAAAAGACCAAAATGACACAAACATTCACAACTATAGGTCACACAAGGTCGTTAAAAACTTCCATTTGTTGTTGTCCACTGAAAATAAGCTCATAAAAACACGAATCCCCGTTTACTCAATTCCACCTTTATTTGTTAATATTTCTTTATCTTTTTCTTTTGATTTTATCATATCTTTTTTGTGAAATATTTTGTGTGGTCGAACATGAAATTGCCTCCGATGCTACAAAGAAAATTTGTTTAATGTCATCTGTTGCAATATATGCTAAGTACTACACGTGGACAGGATATTCCCCAGAAAATAAGTTATACACACCCCGATATGATCCGATATAACCCCGAGGGTACACGCTACTGTCCTATGGAAAATTACTGGGTCACCTGTAAGATGGTAATCAGCCATGCAACTAATTAGGTTACTGACCATGTCACTTCAATTTAAAAAAGTTTATCGTTAGATATCAAAATGATAAATTCATTTTAATTAAAAATTTAAGAACTAAAGGATCATTAAAATGCAGTGAAATAATTCAACCAAATCGTATAAAGATTATATACATATTTTTTTTTTATCTATGCCGGAAAGAATTGAAAAACTGTATTTATAATTTTTAATTTGTTTTATAGAAATCTGTGTAGGTCTCATGAAATGGAACTCACGCATGCCTAATTAAGATTTATAAATTTATTGAAAAATATAACAAAAATTTAGTTTTGATAATAAATTAAAGTTACCTTTCCGCGCTGTAATTTATTTGATATGACATGAATCAAGGAATTTTTGTTGAGGGATTTATGGGTTTTTCCATACAACGTATAAAAAAAAGAAGTGTATGTTATTAGTATTTCACATGCCTTGTTTTCGCCTTGAAGCTCATTATTTAGAGTGTTTCAGACAAGATGATGAAAATAACGTGCAAGCTACTTTTTTCGATCATCGTGAAGAGACAATTTTAATTCCCATTCCTCCATGCACTCTACCCCTGTTGAATTGTATATTTATAATTCCTCGTGCTTTTGATTAGCTCCCCTTCGTGGTTACCGTTATGCCAACAAATACCCAGGGCTTGATTTACATGTAAAATCATGGGCGGATCCAGCCATGATAAAGGGAGTTCCAACTACATGTCTCCATTAAATAAGGGGTGTCGTTGCCGCTGGGTTTCTGTTACCCCACCCTTTTCATATAATTTAGATTTCAAAAGTGTATACCTTATTCATATATTGTGTAGGTTAAATGTTATCTTTTCCCATATTGTTTGCGTTTTGATTGGTGTGTAATGCAACAGTGCAATACCTAAGTGTCAAAAGATAGGTTACCTTTTCACGCTATGCCTTAAAGGTTTGCCTGTACTCGGAGTAAATTTTGAAGTGAAAATACGGCCATTTTAGTCATAGGGTCCACATGAACCTTAAGCGTGAAAAGGTAACCTATTCCAACGGAACGTCCTATCACCTTGTATATAGGAACTTGAGAGGATTCCCGAGATTATCATTTATGCAATGATTGCTCACAAAAAGCTAGGGGAGTCCAACCCCGGATTCCATCCCCTTCGACCCGCCACAGACTACAGATATAATTGATAATTGTTATTTAAAAGTCATATACTATAGCCACTATATAGTACTGAGGTCAGTACTAGAACCGAACACCAGTTTTGGGATATATATACATACACCACATCTTCTTATGTCTATATAGCTGATTTACCGTAAATAACTGCGAGAAAATGAATAATACACAAGTTGATAATTGTCTCTTCTCTGCTAATTTTAATGTGCATGCAATATTCACTCTGATTTACTTGTGAGACCACCGACAGTCACACTAATAATAATTACCTACAAAATAATATGTGCTCCTTTACTGGGAAGAACATTTCGGATCCGATCAATTTATTGGTTCCATTCCCCCATTCTACACTTCTCCTTAGGAAAAATGCCTTGCAATGCGTCATAATTATCTGGACTACTAACTTACTTCCATATAACTTCGAAAACAGACAATAATCTATTTCACTGGATGAGATTGGGCTCACGGATTTTTTAATGGATTGGTAATTTTTATTTATAGCACAAGTTTACAAAGCAAGATTTAAATCACATTTTCACCCTACAACTGTACAAATCAAATATAGGTCCTTATGCTATTTTTTGACTATTTGCGGATCTATGGTCTATAAATCTTTGTTCCCAGTCACCCCAAGTTTGATTTAAATTAGTCAAGTATATCTACTCTATTAGGTCTCTAGTTTGGATAGTGTATAACTTGCAAATTAAAATCATACTCCTCCCAAATTTATTTCTTTAAATATTATGGATGAAATAGCAAGTAAGGGATGAAATTAAATTGGATGAAATGTGGCATTTTTTTTTGGATAAAGTAGTATGTCTGATGTTGTCAAACTTAATTATAGATCCTTAAGGGGCGGATCCAGTCATTTTAAAAAGGGGTGGGGGTGGGATTTTAACCCAAGACAAAAGGGGAAAGGGGTGCGGGTGTCCAACTACATGTCCACATTCAAATGCATTGATAATCCAAAAAAAGGGGGGTTCCAATCCCTTGAACCCCCCTCTGGATCCGTGCCTTTAAAAATAAAATTATCCTTATTTTGAGTTAAAGCTTATAGATTTTTCTATAATGCTTCTCAGGGGCGGATCTAGCCATTTTAAAAGGGGGTCCCAACCAAGAGTAAAGAGGGGTTCCAACTATATCTCCCATTGAAATGCATTGTTCGGTAAAAGAAAAGGATTCCAACCCTAGAATCTATGGTCAGGTTGTTGTCTCTTTGACACATTCCCTTTTTCCATTCTCAATTTTATCATGTAGTCGTCGTTGTCCCAGGACATTTAGTTTTCGCTTAATTACTTGAGAACAAGTTAATAGAAATCTATGAAATTCAAACACAAGGTTTGTGACCAGAGTTTTTGTTCAGAGTTTAGGAATTACATGAATTAGGGACCAAAAGGGGCCTATATTAAACTTTGTTTGATTTTATAGAAAATTGAATTATTGGAGTTCTTTGATATGCCAAATCTTACTGTGTATTTAGATTCCTAGATTTTTGGTCCTGTTTAAATTGGTCTACCTTAAGGTCCAAAGGGTCCAAAATTAAACTTATGTTGATTTTAACAATATTTAAATTCTTGGTGTTCAGAATAATATGCTGAATCTGAATATTTACTTAGATTTTTTTATTATGGGCCCAAATTTCAAGTTGGTCCAATTCGGGGTCCAAAATTTTACTTTGTTTGATTTCAACAAAAATTGATTATATGGGGCTCTTTGATATGCTCAATCTAACCATTCATTAAGATTTTTGATATTTTGGCCCATTATCAAATTGGTCCACATTGAGTTTTAAAGGGTCCAAAATTTCACTTTATTTGATTTCATAAAAAAAATGAATTATTGGGGTTCTTTGATCATGTTGATATGCTGCATCTAACCATGTATTGAGATTTTGAATATTGGACCATTTTAGAGGTTAATTGTCAATTTAAAATTTTTAAGTACTTGGACCACATTCATTCTGTGTCAGAAACCTATGCTCATATGCATGATGCTGCATCAACTATTGAATCACAATCCAAATTTAAAATTCAGAGTTGTATCGAGCTTGAATGTTGTGTCCATACTTGCCCCAACTGTTCTGGGTTCAACCTGTATGTTTGTATCAAGCTGAGCCATGCATAACATTTTTATTGGTTTATTTATTTATTAATTTGAAATTTTGACGAGTGAGACACATACAGATTATACTGTAAACAATATTTCAGAGTTTAACGTAGTCAAGCGAAACAAATTATAGAAGAATAGTTGAATCATGTCTTTGTTGTCCAATGAAAAATTAGTACGAACACAAAGAAAAAGTATGGGAATGTTTTTTTTTTTTTAAACTATTGACCAGGGGTGAAAGTCTTTGAAAGTCATGACTGGCAAAATGTTTGTGAAATGAAATAGCACAAATATTCCATTCTTTTTAAATATAACTGCATATAAACATGATAAAGAAAAACACAAACTGATGTTTAATAATAGTTTTTACCCTTTTTATGTTTTATAGGACAAGAAATATAGAAAAATAATGAAAAATATAAACAGTTACAATAGAAATGAGCGCAAAACAAGATAAACAGACTACGACAAGGCCTAAATGGTAAGACCACTTCTATATACTGTAAATTCAGATTTTTCAGGGAATGGACAACTTATTGTGATTACAAAAAAAATCTGCATAAAGATCTATATAATTACATGATCATGTGATGATATATATATATATATATATATATATATATATATATATATATATATATATATATATATATATATATATATATGTTTCTGTTATCAAATTATGATTTCTTATTTTTGCGATACTCACCCAGTCACATTATTCGCATTACTAAAAAGTTTCGATAATTTATGAATTACAGTAATAAAAGTAATTGCCTTTGAATGATGACTCATATAAAAATAAGAAAATGTGGTATGGTAAATGAGTGACTTATCCACCAGAGTTCAACACTGTTCAATGAAGCGGATGCAAGAAATTAAAGGCCAATCATGGGCCTGCCTTCAATAATGAGAAAACACTTCCTCTATAGGTCATCCATTAAAGATCTCAACATATAAAGATTTAAACAATCCAATTTAGTTCAACATGTTCAAAGTCAATAACAATTAATAAAAAAAAAACCAGGCCTAATGTAAAATATTGTTTGTTTCTCCAATCCTGACAGACCCTGCAAAAATGGCCCTACTCATAAAATTGTATTGTCAAAACTAAGCCAAATATTATTTTATTCATTTCTGTTTTTCGGGCTTGCCGGATCATCCGATAATATTCAGGCTTTTGGGGAAAAAAAATTATTTCCCTACCTACCTACCCACACCTGGCTTGTCAGAGTAAGGATTAGGGAAACAAACACTATATTAATTTAGGCCTCATGTCTGTGAGCACTCAACCTGACCATAATATAGGACAATGGTTCAAATATTAACACAACATATGAACATTCTATAACAACTATTGCAAGTGCCTCAACTTTAAATATCACTGCAAGGCACTAAACAACGAATATTAAATCTTGGACACAAAGCACTGAAATAAGAGAACTCATAAAAGCATGACAAGTAAGAATATCAAATGAAAGTTTCTCAAAATGTTCATTAAAACATGATAAAATAAGCTTATTTATATTGCTGTATTTTTCTCCATTTATAACATTTTTTTTTTTTTTTTTTGTGTATAGGTCAGATATCTTGGTTTTTATGATCATCAACAGGTCCTGCAGGTCTATACTGAAGAGGAAACTTAATTGTTTATACTTTTCTGCATAATGTGCTAATTGGATTATTAATGTGAAATGAACTCAACTGTGTGTTTTCTGGAAAAAGAAATAGAAAAAATCCTACAAAATTGCTATAAACAAAATGGAGTACTATCAAAGAACACAATTGTGTAAAATGTAACAACCTACATTCATATTCACTGATGGATTATGGAGAAATTAAGAAGAAAAAATAGTATCTTTGTCATGTTTGTTGTCGAAATAAACACCTGCTTTATCCATTCATGTACATGGCTCCATTATATCAAATATACAAAGAAGATGTTTGAAGAATATGTTGCCAAAATTTATTCAACCAATTGAAGGAAGATGTCTTGTGGATGGAATTATTTATGCACTGAACTGTTATATAGGGGTTGAATACACAGCAGCTGAAACAGAAGACAAGTTAATTTGACATGAAAAGTGTTTATTTTATTTAATATGTAAATATGAGCACAATATTAATAACATCACAAATGGTATGATATTCATAGCGTTTTGCTTATTATTGTATTGTCTTAAACATGCTAAACAGTCAGCCTTTTGTTTTTGTATGTTTAATACTCACCATGAAAATTTGTATTACAGTATTAAAGTTTTAATTATCTTTTGTATCAATAATTCAGTCTAGGAGAAAATATATTAACACTGTTTGTACTGTTATCAAATTTCCATAGAGGAAAAACTTTTCCTTAAGGGAAATTTGATGTTCAGAAATTTCCCTAGAGGAAATTTGAAGAACAATGATTTCCTTAGAGGAAATTTGTTGTCTTGAATTTTCCTCCAAGGAAAAGTGTTTGTCAAAAATTTCCTCACAGGAAAAAGTATTTCCTCTAAGGAAAATTTGAAGCTACAAATTTCCTCACAGGAAAAAGTATTTCCTCAAAGGAAAATTTGAAGCTGCAAATTTCCTCAAAGGAAAAAGAATTTCCTCTAAGGAAATAGAATTTCCTCAAAGGAAATAATTATGCAGCAAATTCCCTAAGGGAAATCTTTTTCCCTTGAGGAAAAAACAATTTCCCTTGAGGAAAAATCTTTTTCCTTCAGGGAAATTTGATTTCCCTTGAGGAAAACTACTTTTCCTCTGAGGAAATTGTTGAAAAAAGGGGCATAACTTTTTCAACAGTGGTGCTAGAGCCAAAAAATTTTAGGACAAATATCAGGGAACCAATACCAACCAAGTTATCAACTTTATTTTGACTTAACTTCAAAAATTAAGGTGACAACTTTTGCACTCAGCGGAATTGCAAACTTGTCCCGGAGACTGTTCTTCACATATACTTTCTGTCTAATCACATGACTTTCTTCTGTAACAAGTTAATCAGGAATGAGTAAAGATTTACACTTCTTAAGTTTGAGGGTAAATTCACCATTGGTTAACTAATACAATACACCACGGTCACTTGCATAACATTGGTACGAGAGCATATCTCGAATTCTTAATACGAATTTAACTAACATCTGAGAGGCCTAGGGTTGCATGATAAATAAAAAATGATACTTAAGTTTCCCAATATCTCCTGGTGCAAATATTGAACACTAAATCTGTTATGGCTCAATTGTTAGAAAAATGGTTTTGAAGTATTCATTTTCACTTATAGAGTTGTATATCAACAATATAAATTGACAGATCGATAGAAAGTGTGATTTTGAATGTTTTTATAGGTTTACAATAAAAACATGACAATATTCATATTTTGTCCAGATAAAACGTTATACAACACGTAAATATCAAATAGAAATCTTCGAGTCTACCAAAAAGTGCTGGAAACTGAGAACTTGCGTGTATTTTCTAAGATTGTTCGGAACAAAATTCGAATTTGATTTAAAACTTGTTGAACTATAAAACAAATATTAAATCAATAAAAAATGAAAAAAAGGCACAGATCAAATTTAAATAAAGTACTAACATTTTTTTTTATAATATGAACCGATTGATATGAATTTTTCAGATGATGCTTGTATTTAACATGACACAGATAACACCGGTCTCATATGGTACATATCAATATCCACAATGGTCGATAGCTGTAGGGTGGATTATCGGGATGATATCAGTAATACCTATTCCAATATACATGGTTGTAGACCTATGGGACGCAAATGGCACATTATTACAGGTAATCCCGATAGTTTATGAATGCATTCTTCTAAAATTGTGTTTTAGAATTTTGTTATAGCCTAGTCATCAACGCTCCCTGATATATTTTAGTTCGGGTTTTGGTCTATTTTTTATGGATAATACAGAGATAATTGTTTGTACTATTAAACAGAGTATGGGCAAATTAATAACAATGATAATATTCATTGTACATGTATCGATATCTATAGTGTAATAAATACAGAGCACTTCAAGATCATTGAACATTAATACTGATGTTTTGTAAGGTCTGCGATGATCTGAAAAATAACGACGTTCGTTCTTTTATTATATTTACAGTCTTATATCATTGCAAACATTAATCAGCGATTGCGTTATGTTTAATAAATGATATAAGATGCGGTTCTAGGGAGCTTTGATATGTATTGAGCAATACAAACATGTTTTGTGAATATTGTGACTTTTTGAAACGCTTGTTATTGAATTAGATTATTTCCATAAATGTGCTGACAGAAGATTTTTGTTTGCATGTATTTGATCAGGATCAGGATCAGGAGTTCAATATTTTTATGAGTTTACATTTTCATACGTTTGAATTAATATAGTTAAAGTGGACGCATTATTTACAGTGAATTCTTATAAGCAAATGAACAAATTTGGAAATCACTTGCCTACGTTAAATATTTTCTATCGCTCTTTACGACTACATAATACGTGCATGATCTATTCCAGATTGTTTTGAAAACTTTAATAAATAAAAGAAATCTCGCAGTACCTTAGTTTTCGTGCTGTTTTTCTTTCATTCGTTCCTTTTACTTTTTTATTTGATGGTCGCTGATGTGTCTTTTGTAGAGGAAACTAGAGCATGGCTTATATATGTATTGCAATAATTTTTAGCAAGTATTTCCATGTAATAAAACAAAACAAATGTGTATTACGTTCTAATGTCACTAAACATGTTATAGAATTTGATCATACAAACATTAAATTCGTATATTGTTGATGTTTTGTGTTGATGTTGAAATTTACTGGTATTTACTTATATACGATTGATTGTTCATAAATCATCACATGTTTACATGGACTTTTTATTTTTGTAGCGACTCAAACAACGATTAAAACCAGCTCCTAACTGGGGACCAGCAAATATGGACAACACAGTGTATGATAAATCTTGGCAAACACAGGACAACTTTTCTCCTCATTATACCACACATTCAACTGAAAATCAAACTATGTTGTAAAATATTTGTTTATGCATATAACATGTATTTTATTTGATTTTGTTAGCAGTAGCGCTTTTATTAAATTGATGTTTGAGGAAATCATAGTGTTTTGTTCCAATAGTTTCAAGATTTAACATATTGTCCACGGTAAACGAACTTATATTTCCGCATTACCAAAATGTTTTATGACTTATAAATTCATAAGGGAATAAGACAAAGAAGTGTATATGAAACCAATTTTGGCCCGTTAAGAGATGACATTTAAATTTTATCCGAAGTTGAGCTAAAAGCAGACAATTTGATCAGACCTCTTTTTGTTTTAACACTTACAACGTGAACCTTTATTTAAAAAAAAGAATGATTTCCACTCATTTGCAAAAATATGCAGGATCTGCTCACCATTTATAAACACCTTCTATCAGTTTTTGGTTGGGTTCGTAGTACCCAGTCTATTTTTCAATGTTGTGTTTATGTACTAGACTAGTATTGTTGTACTATTGTCTGTACATGTTGTATACGTTGGTCTTTTTTATTTTGTTACCAAGGCGTTGGCTGTGGCAGAAAAAAATACATTTGTTTCATTTTACTCAACTCTTATGCTACGGTCTTCTTCTAACAACATTAAAGCGAATTGTTGACACAACAGATCACATCAGAAACTTACTGTGTTCTTATTTCTACAGACAAAAGTTATCATTATGATTTCAATTTGTATACATTTTAATCTTTTTCTTTAATAAAGCAATAATTTCTACATTACCAAGCTATGAAGCCCTCGGAAATTTGGATTTGTGTTATCCCCTCTTTTTATTTATTTAATACGGATGTTAAAAATTAAAACACCACCCGGATAAAGGAGATACACATTTAATACTATTAATACAGTATTTTAAAGTAAACAGTGTCGCATTAAGGTGTATTGGAGTGAGGTTTTTAATAGATATTAATAAATTGTAATTTAATGAATCAAATTATGAACATTGCTTAACCGATCAGAAAGCATTTAAAAGGCGAAGAACGGAACAGTTTTTTTTATTGGATTGCTTATACACATGGTAAGGCTGTTTAATACATATTAAGCATTTAACGAATTAAATGTAATGTAAAACAAAAATATTCTGTATCTTATTAACATTTACATTAATATAGGAAAATCTTTATATTTGGGACGTAACTCTATTCTAAACACTATGTATAACCTAATATTTTTTTATTTATTTTTAATGAGACAATTTTTATTGAGCAACAGTGAATAATATGAAACTGAATTTGACACCGTAGCATAATTATGCTCCATTATATATTATTTATTGAGTCACCAAAACAATGTTATCTGTTGAAAACAGCGAGAAGGTACACAGATGTAGGGAACCCTGTTGGTTTCATCCCAATACAATCATACATCAGGTGACAGTTGTTAAACACGGCGCTGAATGGTATTTGAAGTGTGGTATATAGTTCGTATGCAATATTTACACAAGGGCATGTACTCGATTCAATAATATACAAACAATTATGGATATCTACAGTTTTATGAATAAAAGTGTCACAAATAGAAAAGGATTTGATCATGTAACTAGGTTAAGTGTGTGCTTGCAACCACATACACACACGCACACACACACATAATAAACATATCGACTAATCCGCACGCACTCTGAAAAACACCATTTACGTAGAAAATAATAAGTTGCAAATTTCACAAAATCTGTTAAAATATTAATTGAATTTTATACTGCAACTCGGTGTGTTTATTTCCTAAATATGTGAACAGAGATTTTTTTTTTGGTGCAATCTCAAATACATCATTGGACCCTTTTTTTTCAATCACAGATTCATTAAGAGATGATAATACGTGTGACATTTGTGAAACGATTTGAAAAGCTATTAATGTATCAATGTAGGTTGATAGCTTTTCAAATCTTCTTTATTATTATTAGGCTGATTTCATGCAGAAACTTCTTAGGAAGAAAGATAAGAAGTTAGCAATATCCTTTAACTCTACTTTCCGCTATATAGACGGTGTTCTTTCACTAAAAAATTCCAAATTTGGTGACTATGTGGAACGCATCTATCCCATAGAGCTAGAGATAAAGGATACTACAGATACAGTTAAGTCGGCCTCATATCTTGAGTTACATCTAGAAATTGACAATGAGGGTCGGTTGAAAACAAGACTTTACGACAAAAGTGATGATTATGCTTTCCAATTGTGAACTTTCCATTTCTAAGTAGCAACATTTCAGCAGCACCTGCATACGGGGTATATATCTCCCATTCGATACGATATACCCGTGCTTGCATTTCCTATCATGATTTTCTTGACAGAGGGTTGCTGCTCACAAGGAAGCTATTAAACCAAGAGTTCCAAATGGTGAAGTTAAACTCATCCCTTCGTAAATTTTACGGACGCCATCACGAGTTGGTTGACCGTTATGGAATAACCGTTTCACAAATGATATCTGATATGTTCCTTACGTCGTAACTACAATCCCCTCCCCTTTCATGAATGCAACCTACCGAATTAGACTATTTACCGGATTTGTTATCACATAAGCAACACGACGGGTGCCACATGTGGAGCAGGATCTGTTCACCCCTAGTTTTTTGTTGGGTTCGTGTTGTTTATTCTTTAGTTTTCTATGTTGTGTCATGTGTGCTGTTGTTTGTTTGTCTTTTTCATTTTTATCCATGGCGTTGTCAGTTTGTTTTAGGTTTAAACTCAAAGTTTATGAATACGGATTAAACAGTAGGCTATTTATATTAAATATTCAAAACTACGGAATTTACTACTAGATGTATGATAAAGAGAAGTAATATTGTTACAAACCCCACAGCATAATCTTTGTAATTTTCATCGAATGTGTTTTAGTAAATCTTAACGAAAAGTCTAGCGGTCTTTGGACGTCACCTTATTTGTGTGTTTTTCATCTCCCATGGTATTTGTTTCTAGTATTTGTTAGGAAATACCCCGTCACATAGACTTCCCTAATGAAAATTACATCGGCAGAGTACGAAAGCCGAGAAGGATCATTCATAATTCAGAATTAAAAACTCGCAAATCAAGAAAGATAATCCTGTTTTATTGCAGTTGCAATCCAAACACAATAAATATTATCTTAATCTGATCAACTGATCTGATAAATTATGTACCGTAGATTAATAATATAATAGTGTACAGAAAACATTATAACACTTTTTAATGGATATGTGCCGACATATGTCAGACAAGTGAAACAATTCTTGTTATCACTTTTACTCCGGGAGAGAGAGATATCGAATGTGACTTCAATCTTTTTTCGATTTTTTTTTCTTCTTCATTTCATGACTTGAGAATCTTTCATAATATAAAAATAAGAAGATGTGGTATGATTGCCAATGAGACAACTCTCCACAAGAGACTGAAATGACTCAGAAATTAACAACTACAGGTCAACGTACGGCCTTCATCAATGAGTAAAACCCATATCACATAGTTAGCTATAAAAGGCCTCGAAATGACAAATGTAAAACAATTCAGACGAAAAAATAAATCTGATATACAGCAAAAAACGACAACCACCGAATTACAGGCACCTGAGTTGGGACAGGCACATACAGAATGTGCACCATCCTTATTTATACAACACAAAAAAGATGTCGTCCACTTTTATGTGTAGTGAATGAGAATTATTGTCAGGTGAAAAATTAGAGAATAGGCAGGCGAAGAATGGAGATCGTAGCGAGTTTTTTTTTATCCACACAGAGAACACACATTGAGAGTTTTATGATGTAAGAAATTAAGCATTTCGCATTGTGTCCGAAAAGACAAATTTTCTTTCATTGTAGAGGATGCTTACATAGTTTTGACATACATGTACTATATTTTGACTGTTTTTTTTTTGTTTTTTTTAATGATTATTCATTGATTTATTTCTGTTATTTCTTTAATCCGAAACCGCCTTTGAAACTGGTGAAAATGTTTTGCAATGTTCCTGGATATGAATTTTACCAAGGGTTTTCGGACTTTTTCATTGCTCTGACGTTCTGGTTTTTTGCTTGTGAGAGAGCTGTCTACTTGGTCTTTTGTGGATAGTTGTCTCATTAGCAATCATACCACATCTTCTTTTTTATATTTTCTGGTAGTAACAATAAAAACGATTTGCACTAAAAGTAACATTTCCGAATAAAGTTATCATTTCCTTCCTAAAATAGCAATTAAACGACGAGTACAACAGGCTACAGAAACTTTGTGTATAATAAAGATAAAAAGAAGAAGCTTTGTGTAAAATTAGGTGAAAATATTCCTATGCGAATATATTCCTGGAGTACAAGTTTTAATTTATGTTTTTACCGGCTGTATACCTCTCTGGAACATGCTAATTACCCGCATACAGAGATCACTTCTAACCTCTTATTAGAACTGTCAGAATATCTGTCATAGAACTGTTCTAACCTGTCCTAGAACAGTTCTACCTAGAACAGTTCTACCCTAGAAGAACTGTCAGAATCAGTTCTAGGTAGAACTGACTAAATCAGTTCTAGGTAGAACTGTCAGGATCAGTTCTAGGGTAGAACTGTCTAAATCAGTTCTAGGTAGAACTGTCCAAATCAGTTCTAACCGTAGAACTGTCAGCAGAACTGACTAAAATTAGTCAGGACTGTAGAACAGTTCTAAATGACGTCACTGCAGTAAGGGCACTTTAGAATTTAGAATAGATAAATCACTTCCAATTACTTTGCTATAGCAGATTTTCTATATTTTTTACTGATCAAACGTTACATGTACAAATATCGAAGTGAATAGAAGGTTATCCAACTCATCGGAGAAATATTTTTATAAGATTGCATACGGAAACATCATTAATATTTACGTATCTTCGTTCCCGTTTTTAACAGTCTCTTCCTAAATATAACATTGCATTTAATTCATGGAATTTTAATCGTAATTTACCTTGTTTGCCTTGGATTTGCATTCATTTAAGATTCTGTTTTGACAAATGTTCAAACGAAAATTGTACAGTGGATGAATTATGGAATATTAATGAAAAAAGTGTTGTTTAACGTAAAAAAAACAACAACTATGTACATTTGCACCATCTCGTCAATTTAGCCAGACTTATCCACGATTATAAATGATATCTGGGAGTCTGGAACGTCAGAAAAATATACTCGATCTGAACATGAATGAAACATTTGCCCCTGGACGTTCGGCTACAAAAAAATCATGCATTTTTCTTTGCCTTCTTCAAATTATAGTATACTATTCCAAGAAGAGAACTTCCCATACATGTACTTTTTATTTTAAAATAAAGTATATGAATCAGTCATGTGAGTGTTGGATGATGCCGTTAAATAGTTTTGTTTAAAAAAAAAACCATCACAAACTATACAAACTTAAAAAGTCACTTTAGTGACGGTTCATTATTATGGATACAGAGAGGAAATAACGGTCCGCTAAATTTTTAGATATGGTATAAATACACCTTGTCGCTATTAGTCTGCCATTACTGGATATCACACAGGTTCCCGTAAAATTTTGACGTCATAAAACAAAATATCTGACGGTCACGCCACAATGGAAAAGTGATTGTTGTATGCTTCAAAAGTTCAAGAGGCCGGGTCAGCCAGGATTAGCGATAAGGTGTATTGTGTTCCAAAGTTGGTGTCATTTTTATCATACGATCCGTCCTGACATAGAAATATTATTGGTTTACAATGACTGAGGCCATATATATTTACATGATAAGTGTAAATAAGTTCAGTTTTGGTTGATGTGGTCAAATAATTTTGTTAAAACGACTTGGTCTGATACATGTATATCGAAACTACTGAAATTTGTTTACAATTCAATATTTTGAATAAAAAGAGGACTTGCAGAAAATTGCTGATACTCTAAATTGATGTGGAAATTTTTTTGTAGCCAATGTGTTACAATATAGCTGTCATTTGAATTATACAATCCATCGTGATATGTAACTATAAGTGATTTACTATGCGGCTATATATATATATATATATATATATATATATATATATATATATATATATATATATATATATATTAAGATTTACATTATAAAGTGTAAATATGGTCAGTTTTGGTTGATGCTCTCAAATATAAAAAAGAAGATGTGGTATGATTGCCAATACAACTATCCACAAAAGACCAAAATGACACAGACATTAACAACTATAGGTCACCGTACGGTCAACAATGAGCAAAGCCCATACCACATAGTAAGCTATAAATATGGTCAGTTTTCATGGCTTTTGGTGATGCGGACAAATAATTTTGTTATATCCATGAGTCAGTCTGAGATATCAAAACTACTGAAATTAGTTTACGATTCAAAATTTTGATTAAAAAGAGGACATGCTGGCACTATAAACTGATGCGAGCATAATTTTGTTTTCCAATATTGCTTTCATTTATATTAAACAATCCATCCTGCTATAAAAAAAATATAAGCTCGTGCAATATAAAATTCTACTCGGAACAATATTCCCCAATATTCATGCAATAACCCTATAATATAGATCATTTGTATTATCATGATTATACACTCCATCCTTACATAAAAATATTACAGATTTACTATGCGACTATAAGAGTTACATAAAAAAGAGCAAATATGGTCAGTTTTGGTTGATGTGTTCAAATATGGTCAGTTTTGCGTGATGCTGTCAAATATGGTCAGTTTTGATTGATGCAGACAAATAATTTTGTTACATGAGTCAGTCTGAGGTATGAAAACTACTGATATTTGTTTCTGATGCGATATTTTAAATAAAAATAGGAAATGCTGGCACCCTCAATTGATGCGAGAAAAAAAATTGTGGTCATTGATTTCCAATATTGCAGTTATTTATATACTACAGTCCCTCTTGACCTAAAATTATAACTGAATTACTGTGCAGCTATTTAGATTTACATAAAGAAAAAAAAGCAAATATGGTAAGTTTTGGTTGATGCGGTCAAAAGATTTTATTACACGACTCAGTCTGAAGTATGAAAATTACTGATATTTGTTTATGATTCAATATTTTGAATAAAAAGAGGACATGCTCATTGGCAGATCAAGGGGGGGGGGGGTCCAGGAGTTGGAACCCCCCTTTTTTTGACGATCAATGCATTTCATTGGGAGCATATAGTTGGAACCCCACTTTACTCATGGTTGGACCCCCCCCCCTTTTTAAATGGCTGGATCTGCCCCTGCATGCTGGCACCATAAATTGGTGCGAACAAAATTGTTTTCCAATATTGCTGTAACTTGTATATTGCAGTCCCTCTTGACCTAAAATTAAAACTGAAGTACTGTGCAGCTATATAGATTTGCAGAAAGAAAGAGCAAATAATGTCAATTTAGATTGTCCGAGGTATGAAAACTACTCGTAAACAGATATATTACATTTGGTTAATGAGGTCAGATAATTTTGTTATGTGATAACGAGCCATCCTGACTCCCGGAATAACCAATGTAAAACAATTCAAATAATAATGTCCCCCCCCCCCACCATAATACTAACGGCCTAATTTATGTACAAAAAATGAAAGAAAAACAAATAATTTATATAACACATCAACAAAAGAAAATCACTGAATTACGGGCTCCTGACTTGGAACAGGCACATACATGCAGAATATGGCGGGGTTAAACATGTTCTCTTGCCGATTATAAATCTGAAATAAAACCGGCAAAACAGCAAAACTATATAATATTAATCGCTATTTTGCCGAAGCCTTTATATTTAGACAAAGATTTCTTAAAACTTATATATAAATCAATTCTAGCCGTAGAATTTATAAAAATCAATTCTAGTCGTAGAATTTATTAGAAATCAATTCTAACCGTAGAACTGTTCTAGAAGTAGAACTGACCAAATATTTGGTCAGTTCTAGCTAGAACTGTCTAAAACTGTTCTAGGGTAGAACTGTCAGGATCAGTTCTAGGTAGAACTGTCCAAATCAGTTCTAGGTAGAACTGACCAAATCAGTTCTAGCTAGAACAGTTCTAACCTAGAACTGACTAAAAGGTGTCAGGCTGACAGTTCTACGTACTGTTCTAGAACAGTTCTCCTGACAGATTTAATGAGAGGTTAAAAGTGATCTCCACTGTATGTATCATATGTGCATTTTGGTTCAGTGGTGCTAATGGCATTTGAAGCAGTCCTATTTTTCATATAATGACATCGGGGTTTTATATGATTTGCTATGTGGTATGGGGTTTGCTCATTGTTGAAGTTGTAATAGGTATTGTATGTAACTTTCATAACATTTGGTTGAGGCAAATAAAGTTAGAGCGCGTAGACGACAAATTTAACATTTTTTTCCATTTATAAATGAGCTTGAACGGTGAAAGTAATGCCAGCCAAATTTTAACTTGATCTCAGTTTGGTGGTAATTGGCATTGTCTATAAATTTCATAGTATTTATTTGAAGCAAAATAAAGTTAAATTGCGGAAACTTCCAAGTTGTAAATTTTCCCATGAATACGTACGGACGTACAGACGAACAAGCGTTAAAATTAATGCCCCCTCCGCTGTAGCTGAGATTATTCCGGCGACACGTCTGTCTGTGTATACCTTCGTATAGAAATATGCCATTTATAAGAATGGATAAGTTTGAAAACAGTTTGTGTGTGGAAAAGGGTCGAGGCAAACTTCTGAAATTGACAAGAAAAACAAAAACTATTTTCTTTGTAGTGTAATAATCTTAAAGTTATTGATTGTTCTCTTTCATTTTCATTTTTTGGTTTCAATTTTTGTCTTAAAATGGGAGGGGCATAGCTTTGTCCCCTTTTTGCCACTGGCTCCTATACGTACACTGTGATTATGACATATTTTATGTAATAGCAATGAAACGAGTAATTTCGTATACCGGTATGAAAATGTGACTGTTCTATGACGACTTTTATTTATTGAAGGCACTAATTTATAAAATACAAAATTATTGTATTGATTGGCTCTTAGTAATGTTCAATAGCGTATTTGAAATTTTAGAACATGTAATTTAAACTTGTTGAAACGAAGTTAGTTTAGAATTTGTCAAAGTAAGCTTTAAGAATTCCTTTTTTTTCAATTTGTCTCTTAATTTAGATTTATTATGCATGTCTCTAAACAAAGTATGCGATGCGTAACAGTTTATAAGTCTTTATTTAATACGGTACATTTATTATGGATATATATCAGACTCCATTTATGAAAGAAAATGTATAGAACAGAGCATTTTGGATTTTTTGTAGCCCTATTTTAGAACATGTGATTTAAACTTGTTGAAATAAAGTTAGTTTAAAATTTGTCAAAGTAAGCTTTAAGAATTCCTTCTTTTATTTTAGATTTATTATGCATGTCTCTATACATAGTATGCGACGCGTAACAGTTTATAACTAAGAGTTTTAATATATGAATTTGATACGGTCCATTTGTGATGGATATATTTCAGACTCCATTTATGAAATAAAATCTATAGAGAATTTTGATTTTTTTTGTGTATCAATTTAAAATGTAGATTCAAATATTTTTCACTTCAAACGATAAATTAAAACTTATTCAAAACTTATAAATTTTATGTTATTCAGGTCTCAGACAGGGTATATATATACTGTGACATTCCCGGCTTAGAGTTTATATCCCCTGAAGCCGGAATGTCACAGTATATACCCTTTCTGAGACCTGAATTACACATATATTACGGATTACCCTTGACTTAATGTTATTTTTCAGTGCAGGTATTTGTTGACAACACATATACATTTGTATATTGAAAAATCCAACCTGATATGTTCGGCATACGTGAAGGATTTTTTAATATGCTGTGAACATAATTTTAATTTTATCCGTGCAGACTCGTCGCATTGTTTATAGTGTATGTTTGCAAGAGTAATGTACTTAAATTTTGATTGAGCTTTTATCATTTTAATTTTTCGAAGGTTGTCCATATGTTCACCGACGCTGAGTAATTGCCAGGAAAAATGTTTTGTAATCTGAATTTTTAAAATCATTCCGTTTCAAATAACGTTGGTTGTAATGTATTGGCACAGAGAGTCATGGTTAACAAGGGAACTGTTTTTCTACAATTTGGTCCAAAGTGATCTATAATATAATACTTTATTTTTTCTTATTATATTTTTTTCAATCAGGCTAATCGATTTATTTAATATAAGTTATGTCAAGACGATTCGAGATTTTATTTTCACGACCCCAAATGAACCTACCAATAACTTTGGCTCCAAAACACATCAAAAGGAAGTGTTAAATAAAATTGAGAATGGAAATGGGGAACGTGTCAAAGAGAGAACAACCCAACCATACAGCAGACAACAGCCGAAGGCCACCAATGGATTTTCAATGTAGCGAGAAATCCCGTACCCGGAGGTGTCCTTCAGCTGGCCTCTTAACAAATATGTATACTAGTTCAGTGATAATGGACGTCATACTAAATCCAAATTATACACAAGAAACTAAAATTAAAAAGCACACAAGACTAACAAAGACCATAGGCTCTTGAGTTGGGACAGGCGAAAAATTGCGGCGGTGTTAAACATGTTTTTTGATATCTCCACCTTCCCCCCTATACCTCTAGCAAATGTAGAAAAAACAAACGCGCAAAAATACGCACAGAAAAAAATCATTTTAAAAGAAGTCCGAGTCCGATGTCAGAATATGAAACAAAAGAAAATAAACAAAATGCCAAAAACACATAAATAACAACAGCTAGACTATTAGACTATAAGCAGTTACTGACATGCCAGCTCCAGACCTCAATTAAACTGATTTATGGATTATGTCTTCATCCTATGAATATCAGGCACAATCCTTCCTGTCAGGGGTTTAGAACATGTATTGTAATATCATGAACTATATGAGAATAACATAACCCGTGTCATGCCAACAGCTGGTTTTAGAATAAATGTGTTTGATTGCGATGCAAAGGCCCTATGAGTGAATCAATATTAAAACCAAAATATGCAATCTGTAATGACCTGACAATAGTATAGTAACCATATCCCTTCTTAATAAGTATGTTTAAAGGTTTTGTTAGCTTTTGATGTAAATACTGACATGTTTGTGCTTTGTAAAGAATATTACCATAAAAGATTGAACGTGAATTACGTCAACTTATATGATGTCTGCATGTTGAGTTATATTTACGAATGATTTCCGTATACCGATGATAAAATTTAGTAAATATTTTGACTAGTTTGTGATATCGAAAACCCCGGTGTAATAATTTTTCATTAATACAAAAAATTCTCTCGCTAAAATCTAATACGTTGTTTAATACACGAGAGAATCGTACAAGTTGAGATATATAAACACCATAAGATGGTGACAAGGGAACGTCACCATCTAGAAATGGATAATTAACGATAGGAAATTAAAAATCATCCCTTTTATCATAATTTTTTGTATTAATATTGATATAGATATCAAGATCAAGGAAAGGGCAGTGGTCATTGTTAGTATTAGCTTTATTTAAGGCTAGTTCAACAGGATAAATTTCTTTAGTATCCATACTGAAGTCATTATTGAGAGCCAATATATCATCCAAATATCTAAAAGTAAAGTATTATTTTTTTATCAAATATTATAGATTAAAATTTGTTGAAAGTATGAATTTGATGACTTATGAATATTACAATGTTTGTATAGCGAGCCTTTTATGGTAGAAGGATATTTTATAACTGACTTTTTGGTTTGGGTTAAATGCTCAATTGTTAAATTCCGTACAGTGACCTATATTTCTTTAACTTGCTCTATGTCATTTGGTCTGTGGTGGAGCGATGTCTTGGTGACAATTTAAAAACAAAATCATCAAATATCTTTTTTTTATTTGCGATTTTTGATTGAGATAAGCCTTCCAATTGTTATTTTATCGTGTTTTTCTATGTTGTGATGTTATACTATTGTTTCAGAAAAAGGGAGAAGGTTTGGTACTATAAAAACGTTTAATCCCGCTGCAAATGTTTGCACCTGTCCTAAGTCAGTAATCTGATGTACAGTAGTTGTCGTTTTTTTATGTAATTTATACGTGTTTCTCGTTTCTCGTTTTTTATATAGATTAGACCGTTGTTTTTCCCCCGTTTGAATGGTTTAACACTAGTAATGTTAGGGCCCTTTGTAGCTTGTTGTTCGGTGTGAGCCAATGCTCCTTGTTGAAGGCCGTACATTGACCTATAATGGTTCACTTTAAAAATTGTTATTTTGATAGAGAGTTGTTTCGTTGGCACTCACACCACATCTTCCTATATCTACCTAGAACATCGATGGTTTAAACATTTCTTAAGTGGTGCGAGTTTATAGTTATTGTTATATATACACACTTTAAAAGTCGTGCTTAAAAATAAAACACTTGTATTATATGTTTAGATCTAAACGTGTTCAGGATCATAGTGTTTAATTTCTAAAAACATTTCTCAGTAAGCACATATCTAAACATGACTTGAATTTAAACACTTTTAATGTGTTTAAAAATGAAAGTATTTAGAATTATTTATTTCTAAGCTAAAGACAATTATAAACATAATCCTTAACACATTCCTAAACACATTGTATTTAGACAAGTTTATACCTAGACTTGTAAAAAAAAGTGCACAAAAGATGTGGTTAGAAATGTATTTAGGATCTAAACATCATTGTTACAGTGTAGATAGGTTTCATTGTATGATCAAACATATTGAGGCTTTTTGTCGAGCTTGCAACTTTTATGTCGCGATTTTAAGCGAGGCGTAGAGATCCTATATTCCGTCATCGGCATCGGCAGCGTCAATATATAGGTTCGTAGATGGAAAATGTGGTATGAGTGACAATGAAACGACTATCCATCCAATCAACAATTTAAACCATTATAGGTCAAGATGCGGCCTTCAATACGGAGCCTTGCTCACACCAAACAGCAAGCTATAAAGGACAGTCTGGTTAAAAAAAATAGACATCAATAAATTTGTCAAACCTTTATGGAGTTTTAGAAAAATTCAGACATGCATATTAAGCATGTTTATGACCAAAATATAAAACTATAAAATCCATGCAGATCAAAACCTTAAGAATATTTAATCTCATTTTCCCGTATTATACCGATAAATGAACTGAACTACTACACATTTGTATTTAGGGACCAGCTGAGACCCACCTCCAGGTGCGGAATTTTCCGGCTGCGTTGATGAGCCATTTGAGGTTATAATCTGTAATCTGCTCTTTGGCCGGGTTATTGTCCCTTTGACATATTCTCTATTTCCATTCTCAATTTTAAGCTTTTTTCAAAGTTAATATTCTGATTCAGTCTGATGTTACAGTTTTTGTCTGTATTGCATTGAGGCCTTAGGGGTGAAAATATTAGTATCTTTGTTTGGTTTTTTTTGGGTTTTTTTTTTATCAAAAACTGGATAATGGGGGTTCTTTGATTTGATGAATCTGACTAAAACAAATTTATATTGGACCATAATAGGTAAATGTCCATAGGGCCGGGTGATAAAAATATAAAACTGAACATACATAATAGATAAACGAGTTTAAACAAAGCATGTTTCCAAATAACTTGCATAGTACACAAATCTAGACAATATATATATTGAGTACTGAAATAAGAAGAAGACTAAAACATTTAGCTAAAAAATATAGAAATTTTGCTGCCTGCACAACTCCAGCTCATTAAAAATACGAATTAATACAGGAAGGTTCCTGCTTTACTCATACAATAAACTATGATAAGAATAAACTGTGGGCATTCAATGAATAAACCCTTGCCTTTAAGGTCGAAATGATGATCTGCTACACCACTGGTATTCTTATATTGATATGATAACAAATAGCAATCCAGATTATAATGATGGTTAAATACAGTCAGTATAACAGCACTGAAGTTAAGATCCTTGTCCTCACCCAACAGATATTGATGTCATACGAGTAGACAGTACTCGAGTACTTTGATTGAATTTGTTAAAAAATGTTCTTTTAAATCTTTAAAAGAAAGAGCTAGATGCTGCAGATTTTCACACTTATGATAAACCATAGCAAAAATAACTAGTCCTTACAGATGAAGTTCCAGATGATGACTACGCTAATCCTATATGTTGGTAATAAATAAGTTTCTGTTCAATTTATTTGAACATTTGGAAAGAAAAAATGCATCAAACTTGATTTAATAGAGGGACGAAATATACCAGAGGGACAGTCAAACTCATAGATTGAAAATAAACTGACACGCCATGGCTAAAAATAAAAAGACAAACTGACAAATAATAGTTCAGAAGACACACCATAAAAAATGCAGACGACATTGTCAATTCCTGCCCATGAGAGATTTATCGTGTATAAACAAAGTACTGAAAATACGCCTTGAAAGGGGAAACGGTTGGCCACTTGTAAATAAACGATTGTCTCTTAATTGTTAGGTCTGTCGTTATTTGGGAACGGGGGTTTAATGAATATCTTTTATTGCTTCTGTTAAGTTCATCTGAAGTTTGTTTTTAATAAAGAATCGGGACAACTCAGAGCCAAACATGATGACACCTCTCATGTGTAACTAACTGAATATTTGCTTCTATATGTCCTTTAGTTATTGTTTGCTGTTGAGTTGCTGTCTCATTGGCATATACTCCTTATCTCATATTATTCATACAGTTTAAATTCCGTTTGGTGTACTGTTTAGAATCGGATCACAAAAAATAATAACCCAAAGGATAATGGAGACTAGTTCAAGAGCTTTTCTTTCTGTCAAAAAAATGTGCAAAGGAGAGATGAGTTCAAACTTGTTGGACAAAGTAAAACAAAAAAAAAAAAAAAAAACGTAATATTTTGTTTTTTTTTTATTTTTTCAACATCATTCAGTATATTTCAAGTGTATTTAGCTATCAAATTTGAAGACATGTTGCACTCATATGAAAAGATTTATCTTTTAAACTATTGTTTAGGCAAAATATGCTCCTTATTTGGTCTCTGTTGGAGAGTTGTTTAATTTGCAATTATACCGTATCTTCTCATTTTTATCCTAATTAAATTAAGTTCCCGAAAAAGTCCCTGAACAGGACTAAATATTAAAAAAACGAGAATGTGTGCATAGTATACGGATGCCCCATTCGTGCTGTCGTTTTATTTCAGAATTGAATGCTTCTTTTTGTAACTTCGTTGGGGTTGTAAAAGCGTTGACCAAAGTACAATTTGTATGAAGAATTATATCTTAAATGTGCCGTGAAATTGGGATAAAAACTCTAATTTGGCATTAAAATTAAAACCGACGAACAAAAATAGGGCATAAAAACACCTTGATCATAGCACACAACTAATTCAAAGAAAATTTGAATAATTGGAAACTTTCATTTTTCAAAGATTACAAGGCATAATTATCTAGTTTGACTATAGGAAACTGACACTTTTTATTATCTTCGTCGATGTAGGAAGCAGCTTCAGTTGTTGTTTGCTTCACGTCCAGTGACAAATATTTAATAAATATCCAATGAAGGAGTACAACTATATCTAATAAAAACGCAGACAAAGTAGTACTTTGTCCAGGATGAAGGACTAGACATTGATTGTATTTGTATTTATAATACATAATTATGTTTCTCTGAAAACTAGAACTTAGCTTTTAGAGAATAAAATATCTATCTAACTTGCATATACATAGAGCATCACACTTTCCATACATGAAGCATCAGGTTTACATACCAAATGTTGACAAGATAGTTTGTGTGAGCGTACATATACATCAAACTAAGCCAAACGGATGACATACAGTGTACTAGCATTTTTTTTAATGGAAAGATGGGGTCATACCCAGCACAGAGACACTGGGATTATTTGAATACACTTGGATACTCCAAATGGATAAGTTTGAAGTCCATGTAATGCCCATCAGCATCCTTATTTATACAAAATAGTCATAGCTAATGCCAGAGATAGGTTAAGCTTGAACTAATTACACATACAATATTAAGAGTTGTCAATGCAGGAGGGTTTTTTATTTACCCCTAGAGTTCAAAATGATTGAATAATATATATTTTGGGGTTTTCTACTGACTAGGTACATTTAAATTAGTAAGCATGCGAAGTTAAACCTTTAATCGCATTTCATATAATCCTTGACCAATGATGTCGGAATCATGCGAACCCTACAGACAAGATCATCATGGGTTCAAAACAGATTCAAAGTATTGAAGTACTGAACATAGGATGACCGCAAGTTCTTTTGGATAGCCACACACTAAAAAATAACATCTCTATACCTGAAAGTGAGGTGAAGGTACATAGATATATTTTTTTTTCTGAGACAAGTTCGGGTGTTGATGATGAATAAATGAGAGGGAATTCAACCTCACCGTAATAACTATTACACTGTAGTGATATACATTAGTATACTCTGGTTTGTTGTTATATAGTATATAACTATTTGTATATAACAGTTACATGTTTATATAATTCCATCTATTTGTATATCTTTATATTCTACGTATACTATTCTAATAATAGTGCAGTGTAAGCGCGTGGTGGACACTCTTCTGTAATAATTCGATTCGTCTAATAGATTAGATTTAAGTACAGGTATTCATATTTTCTTGCAAATATTTCCTGCGATATTCTTTATTATGCGTAAACACAAATTTTCGGGCGGTAATTTTGATTTCTTATAATATTGATATATATTTCCCACGACAAAATATTGTCAAATTATTTATCTATGTTCTCAAACACAATTTTCATGCATATTTTTTGGTGAAATTGATGTATAACAAGAGATAAGGAATGTTATTTTACATTTAGTTATCAGTCAAAAGCGAAAGCCACTTGGGTAGAAATGTCTGTGGCAACAATACACTGAAATACCCCACACGGTCATTCGATTTTACTTTAAGTACTATTTGCACTATTTACTTGAGCGTACTTTTTTGTGGTTTTCTTATTGCTTAGTGGCATACCGGTATGTTATTCATATTCGTTAAACCGAGAACATAATAAGAAAAACATAATACCGTTGGTAGGTTTTACATCCGAGTTGACCTAAGGGTTTAAAGGATGAAACAGTAAACTTCCTAAAAAAAGCGTATGCAGATAAGAGGAGACATTTGTTTTTGTAATAGGCAACTTCGTGCAGGGTGTAAAAATGTAAAAAAACTCTTTGAGCATTGTAGTGTCGAGTCGATTTTTATAAACCAATGCAAACACCTGACATATCAATTACGTATAATGTGCATACTAACGCACCCTTTAAAAGCGCACCCGTTATCGAAATGATTACGGAAACGTTTGTGAATACCACGTTAAATTTTAACGGACGTACCTGTTAACGTCGCCGTTAAGGGGGTACAGAACACCTAAGACAAGATAACTCTTACTCATAGTCCATTTAAAGTTACTCATTTTCAATAAATGAATCTTCAAAGAGACATAAAAGGGGAGGGCTAGAATTATAAATTATAGAATGATAAGGGAATACTAAAAAAGTTCTATGTTTAACGAACTTGATTTCACAGTATAAGGATTTTGCACAGTCAGCTCTATTTCATCTTTCATGAGCCGTCATTCTTTCAAGAATAGTTTTGTTAGTTTAAACATATTTTATTTGCTTAAATGTGCAAAAGGGATGAGACATAAGTTAATCAAACAATAAATTGAAAATCTTGCTCATGTAAAGCATCTGCCAACTTTAAAGCTTTTCCCTGTGTATCATAGGTTTTTTGACGTGTCAAATAAAAAAATCAGTTACATCCTTTTTTTGCCCCTGCAACTGAATGTCAAGGGGGGTGATATTGTTTTACCCCTGTCCGTTTGTCCTTCCGTCCGTCCCATTATTGGTATATATTTGGCATAACTCCAAATTTCCTGTTTGATTACTAGGAAATTTTCACCTTGCTGTCTGTTGAGTAGTTAAGTACGTACAGAGCGCTTCAATAGAAACTATTCCCTTTTCAAACAATTTTATGAGACTTACATGTCCATTATGTATTCCGTGTTCATGGAATGGATTGACATGTCATAAAATGTGTCTTGTTGTATGGTCGATTAAAGCTTGTGTAATATGATTTTTTAAAATAAATATGAAAGTGAATTCATAACTACATAAAAGTTATGGCCCGTACAAGTGTTTCTTACAAAAAAAAAACACAATTATCATCATCGGGGTCAACCTTCAAGGTTACATGAAGGTCAAAATTTTAAGAAGGCACACTACCTCATGATGATACATCCACATGCCAAAGATGTAAGACCTAGGTCAAGGGCAAAGAAGTTATGGCCTACATGGTTGTGCTTTTCATGAAAAAAACAACATAAAGTTGACCTTGAGGTCACATTTGAAGGTCACAATAAGGTCATCATGATGCAAGACACTTAACCCCGTGATGATACTTCCACATGCCAAATATCTAAGGCCTAGTTCAATAGACGAAAAAAAATATGGCCATTATGTACTTTTTGAATAGATTTTGCTCTTATTTAATGAACCAATTTGAGGGTGGGGGTACTTTAAACTTAAATACCAAAATATCTAACGAACACTGGACACTTTAAATTTGCAAAACACTCATTTGCAAATCCGCCGCCGCCTCAAATAAGAGCTACAATGTCATGAATATAACCAAAATGTGCGGAATTACATGGGATTCAATAATTTCATTGGTTTTCTACTGTTACTATTATATTTATTTTTCTATTTGATTTATAAAAACATGGGATTTTCAATATCCCATGGGACAGGGCAAAATCCCATGGGATTTACCATTATCCCATGGGATTTTGGTTAAATCCCATGGGATTTTTTTGTCCCATGGGATAATTGTAGTCCCATGGGATATTTGTTGTCCCATGGGATTATTATTATCCCATGGGATTTTTAATATCCCATGGGACAAAATAAAATCCTATGGGATTCAAATTATAAATATATAGATATAAATATACAGTAATGTGTATGTTACAATGTATTCTATTTGGTAGTAAATTGTTATAAGATGAATCTTTTTAATTGAATATCTTTTTTCTTTGGAAATGTTAATTCAACATATTGTTCTATAACTGTTCAAAACTAAACTTTTAAACAACAAAGTAGATAATGTAAGTATCAATATATGTTTATTTATGAATTATAGAATACTTTCTTGAAACACTATTATTTACCATTTGAAATCAATGAAAAACTCTAATATAAGGCTGAACATACTAGTACTGTAAATTCAGAAATTATTGAATGCATTTATTATTGGATTTTTGTCATTTAAGACTAATATGAGATTTTAATTTTTTACGATTTTGAGATCACTTTAATTCATATAAAATATTTCTAAATGGGAGTTTAAATTATTGCGTTTACATCTGTGTTGCAATTTTTGCAAATATAAACCCTCACAACAATTCTTGAATTTACAGTAGCTATTTAAGTAAATCTATTTTTTTCACAATATCTCTCCACACAAAACATTAATAGTTTCTTATCATCCAGCATTGTGTGATCTTATAGTCCACTTTTTGGTCATTCAGCGCACAGAACATTGACATTATTGTGGTTTCAATATCTTTGGTATTTAAAAGAACTTCAAATCATTGACTGAGTGATGAAAATAATAGCTGATCCAACTTTTGTCTTTGAATTTATTCTGGTCTTGTTTCTATGTTTTCTCCATTTATTCTAGATGATGAATTTCAATCCTTCTGAAAAAGAACCAATAAAATCTGAAGTATTATATAAAAATTTTTGCATACATGTAGCAATAATATGATTTTTAATAAAAATAGCTATGCGGTATGGATTTTACTGATTGTTAAAGGTTGTCCAATGTCATCAGTTGCTAACCTCTTACATCCTTTGGTCTCTGATGGAGAGTTGTCAAATTAGCAATATACCACATCTTCCTATTCTAATACTACCGGTATATAATAATCAATTAATTTATTCTTCTTTATAACGTTTGGGTATTTTCCCAAGTTATTTATATCATATATAAAGATCAATGTTAAAACTTTAGGCAATTATAATAACATATTCCATTATTCACTAGAATTTCAATATATTATACAAAATGCAGACAACAGAAACAATATATCTTTAAGCTTTTGAAGTTCTGACAGAGTTCAATTTGTGTTTTATTTCAATGTAAAAATACCTTAAAATCTTCGGACATATTAGAAATTATCATGATTATAACATTGATACAAAAAAATATATTGTTTCATACTTATTTTTTGTGTTGTTGGCTTGCTGTCTCATTTTACAGTTATACATACATCAATAATCTTCTTCTTTATTAAAAGTAAATATGGGATATTTTTATTTTTATAATCTGAAAACATTATATTTCTATCGAATAACTTATTACCAAGTTCACAAACACCAACGTGTTTGTCAGATACTAATTTTAAGACATGTATAAATGTTTCAGACCATATAAGTATTTGGACCGTACCTTTATGGTCCGAAACATATAAGTATACTCTTACAGTCCGACCATATGCATACAATCAGACCATTTGAGTATACCCGGTACTTGTACTGTCTAATACCAGAGCTCAACCAAACATGTATTTTTATTTCTACTGCAATTAAACTTTTTGTATTAATCTATTAAAGATTTCAGTTATGTTGATCTGTAATGTATATTTGTTTCTAATAAACTTGACCAACTTCTTAAAATTGGGCAGACTGTACGCGTAGTCTAAATACTCATATGTTCTGGAACATAAACATAATTAACAAGCATTCGACAGGATATCATGCTAAAATCCCTTAATATTAGTACTAAATTTTGAGTATATATATGTAAATCCACAGGCTACTTACTGAAATTAAAGAGGATACAATTTAGAGGAAGGACTGGACAGATGAATGCACAAACACTATTAAAACAGAGCATAAAACTTACCAAAAACAAGATGTTTTACATTTATCCTTCAGAAGCAGGAAAATTGAAAGTTTTTTTTTCTTTCTCTGCTGTCCTAGTATAAACTTTAAATTCATTCATGCAAAATATGAAAATCTGCAAAAGTAGGACCTTGAACCTCAGCTTATCCACATTTTGACTTTTGAGCTGCATATTTTTTTTTCTTTTCATCTTACTGACAATCTACATGATCTAAACATAAAAAAATGATAAAAACATAATTCTAGATTAACTTTGTGTTTTTATTTTTGTTGATACAAACAATTTTTCCCAGCTTAAAAGGAAAACATCATCACAAAAAAGGAGGTCATACTAACCTCCTAAATATTCAAACAAACCAAAATAATTACTTGATTAAGATCTTGTCATAAATTAATAGCATTGATACTCTTATTTTTGAAGACCATATATATATATATATATATATGTCTTTTGCATACTTATATTCCTTTGTACAACAGTATGCATATTAAGATTGATTCCGAGGACTTAAATGTTAAATTAGCATGATTAATTTTACAGTTTCTCAGCTCCATGTGTACAATATGAGAGTATCTTGCAATACTGTATATTCTGATATTCAGAACATATTGTGAGGTTTTTATTAATGCAAATGAGAGGTGTATATCATTCTCATTTCTGAGACATATTTATGAGCTGAAGACCAGTGCCAAAATTTCCTCACTGCATTGAAGACCCATAGGTGACCTTCGGTCGTTGTCTGCTCTTTGGTTGTCACTTGTGTTGTTGTCTCTTTGACAAATTCCCAGTTTCTACTTCCCATTTTATAACATGTATGCAGATTTTTCGTAAATTACAATAACCAATCATGCAATTCTGTCCATTATTTATTTGTTATTGAAAATAAGCAAAAATAAATGCACACAAAATTTAACATTGTTAATAAAGGCTTTTTTTAAAATTCAAAACAGTTGCCTACACCGTTAATTTCCTTGTTTGATTTATTTCATATTTTTAAAGCCTTAATAGCTAGCTAGATGGATCCAGCCATTTTATAAAGGGGGTTCCCTGTTCCCAACCCAAGATTTAGGAGGGGTGGTTCCAACTATATGTTCCCATTCAAATGCATTGAGTGTCCAAAAAAAAGGAGGGGTTCCAAGTTGAACTACCAACCCCTAGAATCCTCCCCCTGTGATCCAGAATTTTTTTCACTTAACCACTGGGGATCTGAACCATTTAAAAGTTTTTCAAACATGTGAGGGTGGGGGTGACCCCCAATGGACTCTCCCTATATTTCATTTGATGTGTTTTATTGTTCCATACAAGAATATATATGGTTTAGGGGTGGGGATCTTGACTGTTTACAAGATAATAGCACATTCTCAAATTGAACGGGACGGGGTGACCCCCAGGGACTTCCTTTTAATTTTAATTGATTTGTTTTATCGTCCCATTCAAAAATATATGGTTTAGGGGTGGGGATCTGGACCGTTTACAAGATAATAGCACATTCTCAAATTGAACGGGGATGGGTGACCCCCAGGGACTAACCTTTAATTTTAATTGATTTGTTTTATAGTCCCATTCAAGAATATATATTGTTTAGGGGTGGGGATCTAAACAGTTTACAAGATAATAGCACATTCTCAAATTGAATGGGGTGGGGTGACCCCCCAGGGAATTCCCTTAATTTTAATTGATTCATTTTATTGTCCCATTCAAGAATATATATGGTTTAGGGGTGGGGATCTAAACCGTTTACAAGATAATAGCATATTCTCAAATTGAAGGGGTGGGGATTACCCCCGAGGGACTCACCCTCCCTTCTTTCTTTCCCAAAAATACCTGATCACCACCCCCCCCCTTTTTCCTCATTTCAATCACCCTGATATGATCTGATAGTTTTATCACTTACAATAGGAATTGGTTTAAATACGGTTAAATTTTTAAAAATTTTTGCAAGAACAACCGACTAGTATAGCACTCCAAATGCTTAGTTTTTTTGAAAAAAATTAAACGACACATTTTTTTTTCCAAAAAAAAAAAAATCTTCTTCAAATACTAGAAGCACAGCATTCACTTTTCGGGGCTGATTCTGACACCCCCTATTAAATTTTAGGCAAAATTTTAAATCTAGAATAAAAACTTACAAGAAAAGGGTATCAGTTACCTAATATTTACCTCAGCTATCATTATTAGCTATGCTATTGTCAATTTAGGATTAAGTTTTAAAAGTTTAAACATATTTAACCCCATACCCATATTTCAGAAACTTCCAATTTTGGCCGATTCTAGTATGTAAAAGATGCTATATTTGAGTTGCCAAATCTTTTAAATCTATGGTTCAAATCTTTTAAAATTTTTACAAGATGTTTAGGTTGGCCTAGTTTATCAATGAAAAAAAATTAAGAAAAATTAAACGACAGGAATTTTTTGGGGTATAGTGTTGGGTACCCCCTTAAGTTAACGGGTCCTTTAGTTAACGGATGCTTCGTGAATAAGCTCCCTGTTCTTTTAAGGGGGTAGACTTTGGTTCAGGGAGATAACTCTTTAAATCAGTTAAGCGTTTGTAAAAGTCATGTTCATCAATGTATTTTAAGCATTTACCTGAAACAGATTGAAAATAATCTATGTAACCTAGAAGCTTAGAATATATTTTTGAAAATGGTTGACACAAACGTACTGATGATTTAATACAGAATATGCTGTATGAATCCCAGTTAAACAACAATCCACCAAAGTTCAGGAAACATGTTACATTCGAGTTAAAGTTGCGGTAGCTGAAACACAGTGAGTGACAATTTCGACATTTTCTGCACATTGCAACTGTGCTATTTCAAAATTATCCAATGGTCAATAGTCTTATATCTAATTTTTTAATCAGTAACGTTTATAAATTAAACTAATAATCATTTTATTTAGTATACTAATAATATGGATTATAGTTCTTAACAATACTAGTGACTCTTTTAGTGTTCCAGAGTCCGGTTGACAATAGCGTACCGGTCATGCATGAATTATATTGTTAAGGATTTTACAAATACCCCTACAAAAGGTTAATATGAGGCAGGAATTACCTGTGAATGGGGACGAAGTCTATGATTTTTTTTTTTTAATCAACAATATTAAAAAGAGAAACGGAAATACCGTAACGTTTCCGATTTTGGTTCTGTTGTTAGGGATTTTAGTTCTGACGTTATTTAAGTTATGACGTCATATTCAATGTAAAGAAAGAAACACTGTCATCAGGTAACGTTTGTTTAATAACAAACATTTTTTTTTAAAATGAATTAGTATAAGTTCCTTTCTTAGACTGATAAATATACATTTTATTCAAAGTCTCATGTAAACAAGACCGGAAACGGAAGTAGATTTCTGCGCCGATCCGGAAATTCAAAAACGCGACAAAAAAAAAAAATTAACGATTTTGAGTTCATTAGTACAATGAAAAATTCGGGAAATTTTCCCGATTTTTTTTTTTTTTTTTTTTTTATTGAATTTTTTACTGTAATAGGGGACTTCGTCCCCATATTAAACACTACATAAATGCTGTCCATGAATTAATCTTCTTTTATAGCTATTTTTTTCTTGTATATCGAACGATATATTTATTTTACCATTGAAGGACTTTCGAAAGGCACACATGAAGCGGTAACATGTTGTTAAATGTGGTTAAATCATCATGATTATCGAACGATACGTTTTCTATCATTGAAGGAGTTGAAAGAAAACACAAGATCGAATGGCAAATATAAAGTTGCAGATGAAGAAAGAAGAGAAACATGGACTGGACGTTTGGACTTCTTCATATCTTCTGTTGGATATGCTGTTGGTATTGGCAACATCTGGCGATTTCCATACCTATGTTATAAAAATGGAGGAGGTCAGTTTTTTCTTATGGTATTAGATTAAATGTGAATGGTATCATCAGTCAAAATTGTTTAAAGGTCAAATGAATAAATAGAGTAATTTAATCTGACATACAAACACTTGATGTTTAAGTATTCGATATTAAGCATCTTTAAACTGAGATGTTCTTGCCTTTTACGGGGACTAAATAACTGGACAAGACATCATTACAAAAACACGTCTTTATTCTCCATAAGCACGTTCATACTAAAGACATCAAAAACAGCATTACGGGTCTGACCTTACACCCTTACCTGGAATAGCCCCGACCTCGAACAGAATTCAACCCTAATACATAACATCCCCCCGCTTAGCAAAAATTTGGATAATTTTTTTCCACAGGTTGAATTCAGTTCAAACCATAATACTATGTAAATATCAATTTATAAAAAACAATCTCCAGTACAATACGACTCCATATGCAAAATCTTATTGAAATACGTTTCAACTCTTAGCTCTACAATCTCACATCTTACTCCATATGCTCTAGTAAAATTTGATAACGTTATGAAATCACAATACAATTATTTGTAAAATAGCATATATATATAAGTGAAACAATGTTGTCATGACTGTAGCTGTTTATTATACATCGATAAGGAACCAACAGAGACCGCTACCTCTTATTGAAAATGAGCTTTCCACAATAGGTTTCATCCACCATAACTGTTTCTCTCACACTCTCATACCCCCACCCCCCTACTCTCTCTCACAGACTCGTGGATCCGTATTTATAGTTAATGAAACATATTTCAGAAAAGCAACACCTCTTGAAACGGCAATTTATGATTTCTATCACACCGCTACTGACAATATTCCACATGAACATTCATTCTACTGTATCAAATGTACACGCTATCAAATGATTTCCGTTATCATGAACAAATTTGATGAAAATCAGTTATGTGCAAATAGTGAAAACTGATATGCAAATTTTGAATGAATTTATGCACACTTATTAAAAAAATGGGCTATTCCAAGTCAACCAAAAATATAATGAAATGCAATAAATTTGAACAAACGAACATTAATAAAGTGCTTCAATTAACAGTTCAAAATTTATCAAATTGTTGGACATCTATACAAGAATACGAATGACGGCGAGATAACCCTCACACAAATATCAGGTGCAACAGAGATGATGCTGGTGATTCTTTTCTTTTCTTTTTCTTACATTAATTTACTTTGTTACGCAAACTTTATCTCTGGATACTTATGAATTAGCGGCGGTGAAAATCCCACACGCTTATGCAGTTACGAGCAGACGCTACTTTGATCATTTATTTCATTGTAAGCGGCGGAATAATTTCCACACGCCCAAGCTATAATACACTTAATTTATTATAGGCGGGGGCCTTTTACTTATAATCTCTTTGGCTTTAACGTTGAGATTAGAAATATCCATCCAACGTGCGTTCTGTGCAGGTTCGCCACAAAGATGAACTAAATATTTATGTGTTCCGTTCACTATTTTACAAGCAAGTATACGTTTGATTTTAACATTGTCTTTGATATGACTATCTGTGGACGATTCAGGTGTCGTAAAATTAGTGTCTCGGAAACGCACGGGTTTTCTGTGCATCCTTTTAGAACGTCGCACGGGTAAATTATTTTCTGATGTGCTTACATCCGGGACATTGGATAATTCATTTTCGGATGAAACAAGATCATTGCATGGACTATCGTTCTCACTGTGCTCCGAATGTTCATCTGATAGTAAATCGTGTTCTACTGTGAACTGATTGACATTTGTAATAACTGGATCCATGAAATAGTTACACTGATTAGGTTTGCGAACATATGCCGGCTTTAGTCTGTTAATATGGATTGACGGGAAATTTTTAGATGTAGTCTGGTCTTTTAATGTATATAAGTGTGGACTTTCACAATTTTCAACAACATATGGTCCTGCAAATTTGAATTTAAATTTATGTCCTGGACCTGTCGGGTCTTTACTCATGTATACAAAGTCGCCAAGTCTTAATGTTAAGTTATGAACTTTTTGATTAGCGCGTTCCATCATTGCTGTTTGCGACTTTAGTGCGTGATCCTTTACTTCATTCCGAATAATATCTAATCTTTCGGAAAATTGTTTAAGATAGTCATGATAATCTTTTGGGATTGACGCTAAATTCAAATCACGAACGTGTCCCGACAAAGGAAATTTAGGACGACTGCCGTAAAGAATTTCAAAAGGTGAATATTTTACACTGTCATTGGCAGTTGAATTTAATGAAAATAAAATAGATGGTACCATATTCTCCCAATGTTTTCCCTGTTGAATGTAAGGCGTCATGCGTTCTGCAAACGTTCTATGCGTTCTTTCACACAAACCAAGACAGTGGTGAGTAAAACTCGGTGTGTATTGCTGATTTATCTCCAGTAATCGACACACTTCCTTAATTGCACGAGCGGTGGCTTCCGAACCACGGTCACTGATCATAGTATCGCAAACTCCATATTGAGATACAAGTTTAAACAAGACTTCCGCAACTGTCAACGCATCTTTGTTTGGTATAGGCTCTGCAACTAAAAATTTTGTGAACGCATCGACGGCTGTAAATATATAAGAGTTTCCTTTTGCTGACACTGGTACAGGTCCGTATAGGTCCATTTGCCAAACCTGAAAATGCGCTTCAGGTGTCTTAAAAGCGACGATACCTGCTTTTGTTTTAACTTGAGTAACTTTTCGGCTCTGACAATCGTGACAACTTCTAACATAATCCGTCACACTCTGTAATAATTTCGGGAAATAATAATGTTCTTTTAACATGTCCGTTGTTTGTTGAATGCCACCGTGTCCACCTAACGGTGAGTCATGGTACAGTCGAAGAACGGTTTTAATAGCGACCTCTGGTAACGCTAGTTGATACGAAGTGAAAAGTTTTGTCCGTTTACACTTTGCTGTACGAGTATGAAAAAGCAATCCATCCACCATGTCATAATTTGGAGTTTCGAGTAGAAGTTTTCTAGCAGCTTTCTGTGAAGAGGGTAATTTATTCTGTTCAAAATATGTCATAAAAGGTCCAAAGTATGGGTCCCGCACTTGCAGTTTTTGAAAAGTGTCCTTACTAAAATCACCATGTCTAAAAAATTCAATTGAATCAGTGAATTTAACTTGCGTATTGTTCTCACTTGTAGCCGTTTCTGTACTAAGATTAGTTTGGGTTTCGTCACCATCGGTATTTAACGTTGTAAAATTTGAATGATCTTCCTTTTCCGTAGAAATTTCTGTATCCTGATTTTTAGCACTTGTTTTGTGATCGACTGATTCTGACTGATTTTCAGTGTCAATATTTTGAGATGAAGTTTCCGGTATATCACGGTTTCCTGTATCTGCTGTTATATTAAGGTCTTCTGAGTCACATTTGTCCGTGAATTGTTGATATTTTATGTAATCTGGTAACTGACTTTTTATTTTGGAAATTGTTTGATCTGCTACATCGTAATCTTCTGTATCAGCGTCATATCCAAAATCTAATTGTTTGTTTTGAAATTGTTTACTGCGCTTAAAATGTTTTAAATTCCTAATGGAGTCGTGACTTTGCATTACGTTTTCAACTTCCGGAAGATTGTGTTCTTGAAAATCAGTACTTTCAGAATCCAGAAATTCGGAAATTTAACACGCTTTTCTTCAAATTGTACATGTATATCACCAACATGTTCGGGAACGTACGGAAAAAATGGGTCCTCTTGATCAGGACTATCAATACCTTCACAACTAGTCAATCGAGTTGACCGAGATAAAGCGTCTGCAACCTGCATATCTTTTGCCGGTTTATATCGTAGTTCAAAATTTAACTGTTGCAATATTGCTACCCAGCGTTCATATATGGCCCCTTTAAGTTGTTTTTGAAATATAGGCCGAAGGGCCTGGTGGTCGCACTCGACAATAAATTTACGACCCCTCAAATACATTACACAATCTAAAATAGCTGTTACCATCTCTAGTAATTCTAATTTTGTAGGTCCGTACGATCTTTGCCATTTGCTTAATGACTTAGAACCAAAACGAATTACACTGATCTCCTTACTATCGCTAGCTGTCTCCTGATACTGGTACAACATGTATCCTATACCTTTAGAACTGGTATCCACTGCTAAATAAAACTCAGTATGAAAATTTGGAAATGCTAAGATCGGAGAATTTGTCAATAAATATTTCAACTTGGTAAATGCATTTTCTTGTTCTGATGTCCAACGAAATTTGGCGTTTTTCCGAAGAAGTTTGGTTAGAGGTTCTATTTCAGCGCTAAAATTTGGAATAAATTTCATGAACCAGTTCAAAAGACCTAGTGCACGGCGAAGTTTACATACTGATCGGGGTGACGGATATTCTTGAACTGCTGTAATTCGATCAGGCGGTGGTTGTATACCGTCTTTAGAAATAAGGTGGCCAAGAAACAAACAAGATTTCTGTGCAAAATGACATTTCTTAGGGCCCAATTTTAGGCCAGCGGCTTGTAAACGACTAAATACCTCATGTAAATCACTAAGGTGTTGCTCAAAGGTTTCTGATGTTATTAGAACGTCATCTAAATAACACAGACAAGAATTGAATGTTAACCCATGGAGCACTTTGTCCATTAAAAGTTGAAATGATCCTGGCGATGAACTTAAACCCATTGGTAGGCGAAGAAATTTATATGTACCGTAACAAGTGTAGAATGCGGTATATCGTTGGCTGTCTGGAGATATAGGCATCTGAAAAAATCCTGAACTTAAATCGATATGAGTTATGAAATTCGGGGTCCTGTTTGAGAAAGACTCTGTTAAATCCTGTAATTCTGGTAGTCCATAAAAAAACTGCTGAGACTGAACAAAATCGCAACAAAATCTGAACTGAGAGAGACTGTTTGAAACTGATTGAAATCGCTATTTTGGCTATTTCGGGACTCCTTGGCTCTTTTTGAAACTAACACTATGGGACTTGTGATGGGTAGATCTTCGGTTTCACCAACCGGGGAAATTATTCCTTGTTTTAGCAAATGATCGAGATGATCCCGAAGTACTTGTTTTTTATCTGGGGTAAGGCGATACGATCGCTGATATTTTGGCTTGAAATCCGGTTTTAGTATAATCTTGTGTTGCACTACGTCCGTGAAACCTAAAGCAGGATTTTCATCTGTTACAAATATGTTGTCATGCGATTTTAAAAACCCTTTCAATTGTCCTTGTTCAGACTCAGATAAATATTTTGGAATATCAAAATAGGAGAAAATTTTTGTCCCACTAAGTTCCCCATCTTCACACTTTTCGGTCGAAAACTGTACATTATTAACCTCTGGATTTTCTCTATTTCCTATATATGTAGCTATTAAATCAGAGTCATTGTCAAGTATCTCAAATTTCGCAACAATCTGACCCCTTGGAATATCAACTATTTCATTTGTAGAATTAAACAGTTTGACAGGCACCAGTTTATCTTTATTTACAGAAACTACCGATTTCGCTGTCAAAACACCTAATTTAAACAAAATAATTATGGTTCGTGCATATTCCTTGCATACCATGTAAAATATCATTATGAACTTTGCCCATACTATCATCTCAGAATTTGGCAAAACTGACAAACGCTTTTGATTTTTCACGTTACAGAAACGGGAACATACGGTCAACTTCGAAAAATCTAGCATTATTTTCTTCGAGACCAAATAGTCTGTGCCTAATAATAACGGATGTGATGTTTGTGAAAATAAATGTACTAAAATCCAATGTTTTCCTTGTGGAATTTGTATTTTAATTCGTGAAACACCAATAATATTAACAGATTGGTTATTAGCTAAAACAATTTTAGTCTCACTAGTTGAATTTACCCATGACTTGTGAGTTTCAGGTATTGAATTAAATAATTGTTGTGAAATTACATTTATTGAGCTTCCCGTATCTACTAGGGCTGCAATTTTTAAATTCAAAATCTGTACAGACAAATAAATAAACTTATTCCGTCTTTCCATATTTGATGTAGAACACTGCATTTCATCATCGGAAGTTTGAAAATGTTCAGATTGAACAGTGTTAATAAATGACCTAGAAGGCGAACGACTACGACATCTGGCACCTATATCAGTCCGCCCGAACGACCGTGCCTGGTGTCCCCCGGGACTGTTCAGTTTCCCGAAAGTCTCTTACAATTAAGCGCTGAATGACCAATTTGGTCACACAACTGACATGTGATATCTGAACTGCTAACTCCTTGTCCGTCCCAGTTGCAATAACGTTTAATATGATTTGGCGAATTACAATTGAAACAAAGATTGTTTGTTACCTGAGGGAGGTAGGTTGCCTGCTGACGACTGTTGGTTGCCTGAGGGGGGTTGGTTGCCTGCTGACGACTGTTTGTTGCCTGAGGGGTAAGTTGCCTGCTGACGACTATAAGCAAATCGATCGGTACGTCTGTTATGTTTTGTACTTTCATCAGTTTTAGATGCAGTTAAATTTTGGACTGCCTTAGTGAGAGTGTCTATTTGTGACTGTAAGGAGGCGAACTCGGAGTCACGTTTATCACTAGGTTTTGCCTGTTTACTTGCCGCAGCTACTTGTAGCTCAGCCTTCCTATACCCATAAGCTTCGCCAATTTTAGCGGCTGCTAATGCCGATGGACTGTCTCTATGGTGACCGGCTCTTACAAAAAAGCATTTTCATGGGGATAGCCGCCAAATTTCCGACAGTTTGCTAGTTTTTCCATCGTGTCTGAAATGGCAAGATTTGAATTACATGTTGAAAAGTTCAAAGGTAGTTTTGGGGACGGAGTAAGTAAATAATTAATATCTGGCTCCCGAAGCTGATTTAGCGACAAAAATTCGTCTGATAGAACAGAGTTTGGTTGTTCAAATTCTAGGGAATCGTCAGAGTACTGGGACAATTGTGATGTAGAAACGGGTAAAGGCAGTAGTGGGGTTTCAGACGACTTAATTGATATCAATCCAAATTCGACCTCACTGTCGTACTCGTCATCAGAAAAATTTGCCGAGAGTTGATTTGAAGCCATTTACAAAATTATGTTACCAACGATCAGGATTACCCTATACATGTAGCGAGTAAATTCTCACATACACATTCATAAGATGCCATTTTAATATAAAGAGCAAAAATCAACAGTTGTGGGTCTAGCGAGCTAGAATGATATTACGCTTTTATATGTATACTTCAGTCTAAATGTATTACGTTTTGTTTAATGCCTTGTGTAGCGAGTTAATTCGCACATACACTGAACCACTATACATACAACCATGTTCATGTATCAATACAAAGAGCAGCGAGATAAATTCTCACATACAAAACTGAAAATTTGTGAAAAATATGCCAATCAGTTAGGTAAATGTTTTAATTACAATCTTTATTAAGCCTTAAACAAAGTCTGAGAAGCCAAAGCTTCGCTAGTGTAGGTGACGGATGAATCCCATCCAAGTACAGAGCGAACGATGTACTATAACTCGTTTGCAGATCGTAATGCCGCTTTCTGGATGCCAAAATGTCCAAATTGAAATCCGGTGAGTTTTGTCCTAAAAATTCGTTTAAAGTGATGTACTTATTCACTTCTAATAACTGCTCATGTAGAATATCGTCCTTCTTTAAGAACTGGTCGGGGACAGGGTGGTTATGAAACTTGTTCCACCAGTAAATAGAATAAAACGGAACTTGAAGAAAAATAAGTCGCACTGTTGGGAACTTGTGAATAAAGGTGTAGATATCCCGTAAATCCTGGCAAAGATCTGTTACCACTTGAAAATCAGATGATTTCAAAAAAATATATTTACCAGTCTTGAATGTTAAGTCACAGGTGCCCAACCATATAAAAAGAGTGATGTGTATCTGCCCTAAGTCCTGAAATGTCTTCACAGCTTTTTCTTTCAACCATTGTAAATTCTGTTGTACTGTCGTGCCGGGATGTATCCACCATACAATTTTCCGTTCAGGGTGTTTATCTACAGTCTGATCCTTTAAATACCTTCCCTTACTGTCAGATAAAACGACAGGTATATTTTTCAAAGTTCCCACATTTTCTAACCTCGGACTTAAGTTGGTGAGATTTTTCTCGGCTTAAGAAATAAGACTCATTCGGGTACAAAAATTTCAAGAACCAACGGAAATAAAAACTAGAATTCCCATGCAAGCAATAGCGGATGTCACCCTGGTCCGCCAATTGCCACTAAACAGCAACCATGGCAACGGCAGCCATTTTGGAAATTCCAAAGTTGAATGCCGCATCTGGATTTACAAGTTAACATTTCTGTAACGTTTCATACATTTTGAAGAATTTTCAAAATTTTGCTATTTTTGAACAGTTTCCATGGCAACATTTGAAAATTCCAAAGTCATACTACTGCTTCATATTGTGCCCCCCCCCCTTATATTATACCATCATATAACATTTAATGGCTGTAGAATTAATTTAACCCTAATGTTCTGGAATGTTCCATTACATTTTCACATTTTTGCTGTTTCCATGCCAATGGCAGCCATTTTTTTAATTCCAAAGTAAGGTGCACAACTACACATGGTGGTGAACATTATGGTATAGTTCCATCAAAATTGGTCCATTATATTCCGAGAACTAAGCTGGACAAAAAAGTGTGGAATAAGAATAATAAAAAAAAGAATCGAACAATAACAATATGTCACCCGACCTCCGTCAGGGTGACATAATTGTCTCTGTGTAAAAACCATGTGCTTGCCGCCTACATGTAGTGTCACGCTTCAGTGCACGCAAATCGATCCTCGTGGTAATTCACAAAAATATTTCAGTTACACAGTATAAAATTGAAACAAATTGTCAAAAGCGGTTTACAAAACAAATTTATCCATTTGAAGTCCTCCACCCTGAGATGTTCTTGCCTTTTACGGGGACTAAATAACTGGACAAGACATCATTACAAAAACACGTCTTTATTCTCCCTAAGCACGTTCATACTAAAGACATCAAAAACAGCATTACGGGTCTGACCTTACACCCTTACCTGGAATAGCCCCGACCTCGAACAGAATTCAACCCTAATACATAACAAATCATGTTATTAAGTAAAGATGAGTGGTATGAGCGCAGAGTCACAATTTGAAAAAAACAACATTGTAGGTCAAAGTAAGGCCTTCAATACAGAATGAAAGAGAAAAACAAAAAAGGCAATTATTAGGAAACTAACATATTAAATTGGCCTCTTCAAGAAAAAAAGTCCCTTTGCAAAAATAAATAAATAAAATAAAATATATTGGAAAACAAATGCATTGATTTGTCAAATATTTCTTTTTCAGGATCGTTTCTGATTCCGTATATAACGTTTATGATACTGGGTGCGCTACCAATGTATCTTCTGGAATTCTCTCTTGGGCAGTTTTCTAGTAATGGACCAATACGTGTTTGGAAAATATGTCCCTTAACGAAAGGTGAGTCCTTTTTTATTATACGTGTGTTCTTTTACCTTCAGCCCCAATCACACTAGACCAATATCGCACCACTATCATCGCAATCTAAAATGAATTCAGATCGTAGTGAAGTTACGATGTGCGCGGCATACAAAAATGAATTATCGTTGTTTTCACAATGCTACTACGTCCTCATTATGCTTCTATACCGATCCCGATACGATAATACAACGTTCTTATCACGCTTCTACAGCGACCTCATTTAGATTATAATTTTACTACGCTCATCACGTTCTCACTACGACCATACCAAGATTTATCCAATTGCAACACGACCTTACCACGCTTCTTTTGCGATTATAGCACACGCTTGTCAATATTATAATATGTTTGTACGTCGGTATCAGCAATAACGTCAACATCATATTCCATGAAAAAAAACTGTCACATTCCGTCTGTTTCTCATTAATACCTATATTTTTCGGAAAAAAACAGTCATGCCACCAAAATCTACCAGAACTCGTGTGCGTGGTGTTAAAAGTAGATAAAAGGACAGAAGAGCTCTGATAGTAACGAATCCTGATCCAGTATAGAGATGTCGTACCGACTAATTGAAACTCAATCACAATTTATTGCTGGTATATAAAGGTCAAATGACGATGTTTAGGTGAACAAAAGTATGGATGACACGTATTTGTCAAGCATCGTTGAGCAGTTGGAGAAACAGAACAAGAGTCCAAATTAAATACAGACAAACGATTTTATATATTTCATGTCATAACAACCAAGAGAATGATGGTCGTAGTATGAATGTAACATAGTTCGTAAGACGAGCGTGATGAGGACGACATGGGCATGCTAGAATCGTACTGTGGTTTTGAAAAGTGAGATACAAACGTTGTACAGTCGTAGTAGAAACGTGGTTTGGTCGCAGTGAAACATGATGATCGTAACACGATCATAGTAAAGTCGCTGAAAGATTGTAACGCACTCCGTCTCATTTTCTCTCTGACTAGAATTGCGCTGTCGCTAAGGTCTCACTACGATGGTACAGATACCTTTGCTCTCTCACTACGCTTTTACTACGATCTGATTTCGCCACGACCACACAACGATTGCTTTTAACATGTTCAAAAGTGGCCACCCTCATCATGAGCATGGATACCCAACCACGACCGTACTACGACCTTACTGCGATTTACACGATCGCACTACGATCGTCAAAACTTTTTTTCACAGATCGTAGTGCGATATTAATCGTTTAAGCTAGGTTCACACTGCCGATCAGATCAAATCGATGATCCCGATGGTCCTAATTACCACGACCAAGCTCAACCAAATTCATTATCGGGCCTGTTTACGACTTCTACCCGACCGCCATCCGACTGTACACGACCTTAACTCGAACAGTTAGGACTTCATCACGACTCCCTTCCGACAACAAAATGAATACTTCTTCAATAATTCCGATCAATTCACGATCTTTACACGATCTTTACTCGACTAGCTAGACCAAATCAACCATTCACGATCTCAGCCTGATCTCGACCAGACCAAATCGACCTGATCGTATATGGGTCGTAGGGATAATCGGGAATTGGTCGGGTATGCACATTTTTAGTAAAAAAACGTTCGATTTTTTGTATTCTATTCCGCTTCGGAGTGGGCATTAAGAGTTACCCTTGCCCGTCCTTACGCACGTACGTCCCAACATGACCCTTTATAATGTTTTACATGTTTATTTGGTTATATTCAATAGAAGGTCCGATTAAAATATCTACATAGAAATAAAGCAGTTGGATTTGTGGGCAAGATGGTAAGAGCTCAGAGAGACAGGCTAATTGCTGTGACGGAGCTTGTAGAGTGCATAGAAGACAAAGAAGATGGTGTAGACAGGCGCCGAGAAATCTATGTGGGGCAGTGGCTGACACGAAGTCCACTGTGTGGGCAGTTTGAATGACTTGCACTAACGCAATAAACAGGAACCAAATGCTTATAAAAAATTCCTCATAGTGTACACTGATATGTAATGGTAGTTATATTGCTCTTTTTGGAAATGACAACACAAAATGAGATTTGTCAAAGGATTAGAACTTATGTTAGATAGCAATAAATATACTTTACCATCCCCATTTCCTTGCTTTTTTTATAAATAAAAGCGTACTATTTGTCAAATATATGTGCATAAGTATGTAATCAGTATTTTTCATAGATTTGATATCCAGTAGTTGAAGGGTTAAAGATATTTATTCTCTTTTTGCTGAATGGCAACAACCTGTATGTATTTGCCAAAAAATATAACAAAAAGAGGGCAAAGATGTCACATATTTCCCCAAAATTGTGTGCCGTTTGTTATAGTTTGTTAAACGTAACAGAAGTAGAAACAAATGCATCGTTTGGTTAGAGGGGATTGACATTTTGAGTAATTTTAAACAATGTTTTTAGTAATAACAAGCAAGAACACGTTTAGATAATAACTATTGATTTAATGTTAAAGTTGGAAAGAAATGCATCGTTTGAACTAACAAACGACGAACGACAAACTGTAGACGCATTTGCAACGATTGTATAGTTTGTCATAGTTTATTCAAACGTACAAAAGTATGTTAGAAACAAATGATCAAAACTTGAGCTTGCTGAACAGATTGTATCGTTACTGTTAGAAAGAAATTCGCACCAAATGAAAAATATTTGACTTTCGTCTCCTTTTTTTTCGTGAAATTACGTCAAAAAGTTCGAATGCAAAAAAAAAAAAAAAAATGACTGTAAGGTGACCTATAGTTGTTATTCATAATTTCTGTGTCATTTGGTGTTCTGTGAAGAGCGGTCTCATTGGCCATTGTACCACATCTTCTTTTTCATGCTACAAACATTTCTGGACATACGGAAAATACGGACAGACAAAACAGAAAATAGCCCATACAACAGGTAAAATATTATCTTGATGTTCTTATAAATCAACTTGCAAATTGAAAGATAACTTAGTCATCGTCAGTCTAACATTGAATATTATTGCTCAATTACTTTTATACTATTTGAAAAATCCGCCAGTGCCAAAATTGCAGGATTTTCTTCCCTTCAGAACATCTGATATCATCCCAGGTTTTGTTGGGTTACGTGTTGCTAAGTTTTTATTTTTCTATGTTATGTGGACTGCTGTTTGTCTTCTAGTCGGTTACATATTTTCGCTATGGCTGTGTCGGTTTGTTTTCGACCTCTGAGTTTGATTGTTCCTTTGGTGTCTTTCGTCTCTCTTTTAGAATGTTACCTCTCCTTGCTAAAAAAGACACGTACTGTACATGGAAGAATTTTTGTACAGTTAAAAACAATGTTGCCAATTTATTTTTGCGGAAGCAGAGTTATGAGAGTTAATCAATCTGCATACATATACAGAATCGTGTAGCAGTCATGTGTTCTCGTGAATGGCAGAGTAGATATCGAAGAGTGGTTGAATGTAGTCGCGAAGGTATCGGGTATTGGTCGAGTTGGTCTAAGATGATATAAATATACAAGTCGCAGTGATCTGGGAGCGATTGGGCATTGTTCGAGTTAATCTGGAAATGATCGGACATTAGTCGAGCAAAGGTCGAAATGATCGAGTACTGATTGGTAAAAATTTTGTATTCCGACCATGCTCGATCTCTACACGATCATTTCCTGATCAATTCGACCGCCACTCGACGAATTTTTAATCTCTTTTCGAGTGACTTGCTTCTCGATCCTTATCGAATGTTTTTGACATGTCAAAAACTCTCGGGTAGAAAGTCAGATCGATGACGAGCAAGGTAGACTATCCCGAACATTCTTGTAGATTGAGTCAGACCAGTCTCCGATCACGTTATTTGTCTTGATCGGGCTTGATCGAGTTGATCTGATCGGCAGTGTGTAGCTGTAGAGAGACTATATGTTTTTGTCTATGAGACGAACTATAAGTTATTAAAAAGACAAACCAAAAAAAAACAAAAAAAAAAACATTAATTTTCCATTGCGGCTGACAAGAAAGCGTGATATTGAAGTCATGTTTGATACAACAATCTGCCGTGTGCAAACTATAAATCCCCATGATCATACGCAATAACGAGATCATAAGGACTAAAAAAGACGACCTTTTCACATATACGCATGTAAAACTTGTTATATATTTTTAATTATAAGTGAATTTATTCTATTCAACAACAAAATTATAGTTATATTACAAAATATTTATATTTTTGATTTAAGGCGAAGTGTACGTAATTGCACGCCTCTAGCGGAAAACGGGATTAAAAACGTTCGTCGTTAGTTACGCAAGTTATCTCCCTTACTCCAAGAAAGGACACACAAAAGAGAAACTACTTTCTGCGGTCTAGAATAAATCCAACAAGCACTCCTATGCTGTCTTAAACCTCATAGAAATTATCTAAATAACTCCAATTAGAAACACAGCATTCTGAACGTTGTTCTGTGTGCAGCCTGACTTAAAAACACTGTTTTTTTTTGTTTTTTTTTTTTATACACGCGTAGGAGAAGGCATTTCATGTTTATGATATCAACAGAAAGAAAAAACGCCTCACAACAAAATTATAAACAAATAAACATGTAACAATTTTTCTTCTATTGATATCAAATTAATTAAAATGAAACCTGAATTGACCCAACAATATCGTTTTAAAAAGACGTAGTCTTGAACGGAAAACACAGTACTCAACGTAAAGTTTTATAATAGGTTACAAATAATTAATGAAAGACGTGTGAATTTAATTGTTTAATTAAAAAGACGTTGAAATGTTCGTATTTTGCGCAATTGAAAATTTAAGGACATGATTTATATTCATATTAGAAATCAGACGATACCAAGAGAATAATTTGACCACTAGTGCAACACTTACAGGTCGGAAGAACAAAGACGGAAAACAAACAAAAAATAAACAAATTAGGCCCCAAAAATTATTCAGTAACTTAAAAGTTGTCTCACTCTAACATTTATCTTAAAAGTAAGTAAAAATTATATCATTCAACTCCCAGTTTCAACTTTTTCTACATGTGCAGAAAAACAGGTGTCTTCTATTCCGTCCGCAATTTATGGGAAAACTAAATCTAAATTTAGAACCATATTGAAATTGAAAGTACACATGTAAGATAAAATATAACATGTCATTTCTTCTTTCACAAATTCCAATTTCGAAGAGATATATAGCGAAATCTGTTTTCTTTTATTGTGCCTGTGTGCATCATTCAAAATTAAAGAAGTCTCAATTCAAGATTATGAATGAATAGAATATAGAATTACGGGGGGCGAGGGGGGGGGGGGGGGGGTAGGACCTTTATCGGAACTCCGGGATCGGGTGTTTTTAAGCTCGGGATTTCGGGATTGACTCTTTCGGGATCCGGGAATTCTATTTCCGAATTTCGGGTAGTCGGGATTTAAATTTTTTTAAATTCAGGACCTCGGGATGTCGTGTTTTTAAGCCCGGGATTTCGGGATCTGGATCCCTCCGTCCCTCCTCCCTCTATTATGGTTAAAGAAAAGAGGTCAGGGAAGTTTTGTAATACTTGTAACTGTAATTTAATATGTAGTGGAATGAGAGGTGAAATGTGTTCAGACTATTACATTTCGATTTTTTTTTTAAATTTAACCCAAGTTTACTGCAAGGGGTGTTTATCGACCTCGATGATTATCCATGAGGATTTCGCAATCGGTCAGCTCTAGGTTTTCACCTAGTTCATGATCATACAAGAATTGAGAAGCTTGTGGTTTACTAGATTAGTCTTATAATATGAGACTTTGGAGTTCATATAATTTACATTCAACGTTTTTTATCGAATATTTCAAGGCTTTTTGACTATCAATGTTGACCCCCCCCCCCCCCCCAAATTGATTGGATAAAATGAATGGATTACCGCCCCTATTTCAAACTAAAGTCCTTTAAACTGACTGGTATTCGAATTTGTTAAAAGAAAAAATTGGTATCTCTCATATTGATTCAATACCGTAATGCCGAAAAACAATCATTTGTTTCCGCGAATTCCGAACAGCTAGAAATATATTCCCGAGTTTCAATTTGAGTAACTCGAATAATTCAAGCCCTTTCCATGTCCGATATTCTCCCACACGAGAAATGTAGCATTCGTACATTAGCTGAATAATACGACTGAATTATTCGGGTTACAATTGGTGTAAATCCCGAATGCACATAAAAGTAAAGGTCCAGTCCGACTTTCAGGAAAGGACTGTTGTAGATTTCAGATTGATTTCCAGAAATAAAAATCATACAAAAATGTTTCACGCAAATATTCGTCTTCAGACGTGTAAAGTACAACGGTTACTAACCGGTCTGGATTGCGATAAAAGGAAGCGCATGCAATGCATAAAATATATAATGTCGTGGGTCAGGAATGTGTTGAATTATAGAGATGCTTATGCGGCACAAAGATAAGATTAATTTACCCAAATGTACTAAGAATTACCACACAACTTAAATTTACTTAAATATTGATTTGTTATCCTGTGCCAGACAGATGGCTGATATTCTGAGAAGAGACCTTGATGAAATGAAGTTTTATGGGAACAAAGATTTTGAAAACACGTCGCAGTGTTTAGATTTTAACAAAAATAAGGCACCAAGGTCGAAAATAGTTCTAGTTCATAATGAAGAAAATGTCAACCGTTTTCTAGCTTGGCGATCTCCGCACGCACCCACATATAATAGACAAATACAATACAATAGTACACAAAACGTAACATAAAGAACTAAAGACCGAGCAACACGAACTCCAACAAAGCGGTATATATTTCATACAAGTATAGAACTATATGAAGCGTCGAAACTGTTGCGGCGACGTCAATAACGTTGTCGCTGTTTTTTTGTTTTTTTACACTCAAGATTCAACTTTAACAGGGTATAGCTTGAAAAGTAGCACGGTTGCTAAGGACTTTCTTTGCACCAATCGATTCCTCAGACATTTTAGAATCGTCTCATAAATTAAAAAAAAAATCGATTGTCTAATATAATAGAAAATCTTGGAAATGTAACAATTCCTGCCGAATTTCACGATTTTCCCTATATATCCTTTGTAATGTTGGTGTATGATGCTGTTAACTTCAACAGCTCGTATCTCAAAAACGAAAACGGTTACCCCCTTTTTTTATTTTATTTTCTGATTTATTTTTACAAGCAGAATCTACATGTAAAAATTTCCAAAAATCCATTGTGTAGTTTATTTACGTACACTTCGCCTTAACATCATAATCATAATGATGAAAGATTTAGTTCCATTAAATAAGATACAATGTACTTTATATTTTCCTCTAACATTTGATGTCTTTCATTATTCATAGATCCAGATAAAAGTGTTACCTTGTTCGTACGCACATAATATACATAAGCAATATGAAGGTTGTATATGTGGAGTAGGGTCTGCTTACCCATGTTACCCAACAGGAGCACGATAATGGCGGGGTCCAAGTTGTGTATTGACTACCATTGTTTATTTTTATCGTTTTTAGTATGGTGCGGCATTTTCAGTTTATTGTCGATTTATATTTTTTTTTATTGATCTTTTCTTTTCTATAAAAGGTACTGGATATGCAATGGTGATTGTGTCAGTCATATTCTGTATATATTTTAACGTTATGATGGGATATGTGTTGTACTTTCTTTACCATTCACTAACCTCTGTTTTGCCATGGAGCACGTGCGACAATGAGTGGAACACAGAGTTTTGTTATATTTCACAAACAACTAACACATCAACCAGTAATATTTCATCTATTACCGGAAATAATACAGGGGATTTGAAAATGTCATCAAGCGAAGAATTCTGGAGGTGAGAAATAAATATATATTTGCTAAAATGTTCATAATTAAGTACTATTTTATAATTAGAATCCAACGTTGCAGAAGTATGTGCTGTAAGCTCTTTTTGAACTACATCTTATTTATTCAAAGTAGCGTCTAAAACCAACATAACCTCGGTATGAAAATTGTGAAACGTGAACAGATTGCAAGTAAGACAATTTCCCACCAGAAATCAACACATGACAAACGTAACGATTATCAAAACTGAAAATCTCATTATCTGTTTAAACCATCATACATGTTGTCACATATTTGATCCAAAAAAAAAAAAAAAAAAAAAAAAATTAAAGACATTCCAAGGATGAACAAAAACTAAACTAAAATTTAGCCAAAAAGCCAATTCGTTGAACATATTATTTTTAATTGAGCCTAAATCGGACTTTTAAATATCCTTGATTGCAGTCTAACACTTCCTTTTACCCATAAGTCATTTTATTGGTTGAAATATTGGAGGTTAGTTTTGTCAGATTGTCAGGAATTCCCCTTGTTTGAATATTCTATGGATTTTATTGATTTGAAACTTAAAAAAATATCTATAAGTAGAAAAAAGTTATATAAATGCATTTTAATGAAATTTCTTAAATGATTTTTAATGTGCATAATTGAAAAATTGCTGGTTATATATCATGAGTGTGATTTATAACTGTAATTTTTTTCAGTTGTATTTGTGAAGTTTTTAATCCTGCATGGTTTTTCTCATTTCGTTCATAAGTTCTTATGACAAATTAGTTGTACAGTGTATGGTATTCAACAATAGACAAGTTAAAATACAGTATGTCGATCTCTAAATCACAAGAAATTATAGAAACAATCAGATATCGGCCATTTAAATCATTATGTGGTACTTCAATCAGCGGTAGCTTTAATCGAGTAGAATAGTATGTGTACCACGTTCACTATACATAGAAACAGAGACAGAGAGTAACCCTGATTACGTTTCATACCAGTAAATACCTTTTTTAGCTTTAATGTACTCCAGATCACAAGAGGAATAGAAGATATGGGAAACATCAGATTAGAACTCTTGTTATGCCTATTCATATTTTGGTTTATTGTATTTCTTTGTTTGTGTAAAGGAATAAAAGTATCTGGAAAGGTAAGTATTATAAACACGAACTGTTCCAGTTTTCCTGCATCATTTAGCTTATAACCCCCCCCCCTTTTCCAAAAAAAAAAGAAAAAAAGACAAAGATATGCATGGAGGGTAATAATCCTTAACTTCAAATAATGAACTGAATTTTGTAACACTAAATTAAAAAAAACACAACATCCGTATGTTCATGCTATTACCGACGTTCATGCTACACAATTCTGTAAAGTAAATAAAACTCAGTACTCTTATTAAATTTCGTCCCTTTTAAGCAATAAATGTGCAGTTCTTAATTCGTATGGTTGACATGGAAAACAAAACCAGCAACGAAAATTATTCTGACGAATGTTAACAGCTGTTTGTATATACAGAATGATAACCTTGCATCTCCAAATTATGTCTATAGCAAACTCACTTAATTTATTTTAGCTTTTGTTTTAAACTTTCTTTTCGTAAGTAGGACATTCTATTGCTTTTTTTCTGCCTTTAAGTGATCTTTACACCAAGAGCAGTTTATATTTTTGGAAGTATGTTACACAGAATTTCTGAAATGTTTTAAATATAAATTGTGTATAACAAAACTTCCAAAATTGCATTAAAAAGTAAAGTAAAAGGTCAACTTTCGTCCCACATGCGTCGTAATCAATGAGAAATCTCCACAACATACGTTCTCGTTATTTCTGGATTTCTGGAATGAAGTAGATTTTGTTAAAATCTAAAAATGAGTCATCTGATACATATTGCACGAACGTACAATATATTCATAAGATATAAAATACAATATATAAAAGAAGATTGACATTGATTGTTCTTAAGTATAACATATATGGTTGTTTTTGATTGTGAGTTGTTACTAAAACATAACACATTTTGCTTCATTACAGATTGTATACGTGACAGCAATATTTCCATATATTGTATTGATAATCTTTCTCATCAGAGTAGTAACACTTCCTGGTGCATAGGATGGAATACTGTTTTATGTCGTTCCTCAATGGGACAAACTACTGTCTACGAAGGTATACATGCTCATTTAAGGTTTATTTCATTTTATTTTGTTTTGTTGTTGTTGATTTTTGCTGTTTTGTATACCCCCTCCCCCCAAAAAAGTGAAATCGCAAAAATACTGAACTCCGAGTAGAATTCAAAACGGAAAGTCCCTTATCCGAAATCAAATGCACAAACATATCAAACGCGTGGATAACAACTGTCATATTCCTGACTTGGTACAAGCATATTCTTATGTAGAAAATGGTGTATTAAATCTAGTTTTATAGCTAGCTAAACCTCCCATTATTGAATACTTTGGTTTAATGAAACATACTTAATACATTAAGGTTTTTGCCATATTAGCGAAAAAGAGTAGTACGTGTGGGGCAGTATTAAATTTGAAAAATACTGTAAGCTACACGGGTGTCTTCCCATTTATCCAACTTTTTAAAATAAGGTATATTCATTTAGCCAACTTTTCATTTTTGTTAATTATTGGGTTGTTTGTTAAGTAATTATAAGGTGTCTTTCTAAAATTTGACAGTAAATTTGTTCTTGTATGTTTTAAAATTATTTAAAAAATCTATATAAAATAGGCGATAGTAAACTTGTTACATTTTATTTTTGAATAAAATTTAGTTTATTTTAAATTTCGATAATAAATAAATATTTCATCATTTATACAGAAGAAACCCACGAATCAGTAATATTTTTATATTAACATTTTGAAGGGTTTTGGAGCCGCGGAAGGCCCCAAGAAGCTATAGATGCAAAATCATGCTGTTTAGGTGTTTCCCAGACCGTTTTTCAATTTGAAAATGGAAGTTCTGTTTAAATGAATTTTTTTACAATATTGTGGTCTCAAAGTAACATGTTTAGATAAGTATAAGACTTCAGTTTTTATGGGCAACATCAAAAGACCAATATGTAGGATAAAGCAAAAATTTAATTCACATAGTTAAGTATGTGGCTGCTATTTTTTTTAACTCATGATCAAGTTAACAACAAAATTACTAAATTACAAAAGGAATGCAACACTAATAGAATACAGAAGGGCAATCAATGAGCAAAAGACAAATAAATAAGTAACATTGATCCCGAAAAAAACAGGAGCTACGTCTGAACATGCCTTTTCTACTGCCACTATCAACTGCTGTTTATTCAACTTATGCCAGTGCATCTTGAAAAAGGTACATACTCTTGGTTTGACCGAAGAATATAAGAACGATCCATTACTTCATCAACACGTACGACGAGCATGATCACTTCCTTTAGTACCTCCTCACCAAGTTGAACACGTTGAAGAAGTATGGTTCTACGCACTGAATAACTACCAGACCGAAGATTCACAAGTCATAAGCTTTAATAACTACGCCACAGAACAGTGGGTTGACAGTCTTTGTGTAGTAAAACGTATTCAACTTATATTTTGTCCCATTTGGATCATTCGGTCAGAAGAACAGAAACAAATGAACGAAGAGGATCTATTACACAACAAAAGCTCCATCTCATTGACAAATCTCTTCATGAATAAAAGTGCAACTGATATTTTTCTATCCAATTCATATTTTAATTAACGGTTGAAAAACTTCAAAATACTTTCAAATGATTTACATTACACCAACTAAATGTCAGTTGCGCATTTTAACATGCTAATCTAAATAATACTACAGAAAATTTAATCTGGGTATAATTTTCAGTCTTATTTTTCACTTGTCATTCAACACAAACTCTAATTGAAAAACCCTTTGTTCTTGATTACCTTTGATCTCATCTATCCAACTTTTTTTTTACCTGTACTACCTTAGATTTTTAAAAAAGTTGGATAAATGAGACTGAACCGCTACACGTTGTTAAGATTAAATTAAGTATAAAGCTATCGCGCAGTCAAAGTGAAAGAGCGACACAAGACAAAACTGACTGCGCCTTGATAATTACTGTAAATTCAGAAATTATTGCGTGCATTTATTATTGGAATTTTGTCATTTAAGACATCAATGAGATTTGAATTTTTGCAATTTTGAGAAAAATCCTGGCAATTCATATAAAATATTTCAAAATGCTAGTTTGAATTATTGCGTTTACAACACTGTCACATTTTTAGCAATAATAAAAATCTCTCAATAATTTCTGAATTTACAGTATCGAAGAATGAGCAAAGGACAAACAATTGAACACAAAACATAGAAAACTACAGACATCACTTAACTTTATGTTTAAATGAACTAATTTTAAGTCTTTTACAGTTCAATGAATTTCCTCATTCAAACACAGTTATGTACATGAGGAATTGTGTCCCTTATAGCATAAAAAAAACTGTTAAATAAACCTTTCACTATAAACATCCATGTTTATGACCTAAATTACCTGCAAATGAATACAAACATAATGACTATTATAATAATACTTATTATAATTGTTATTCAATGCGTTTTTCAATTGCAATTCAATGGATTTAAAAGGGCTTATGTGTTTGTTTTATTTAGGTGTGGGGTGAGGCTGCATTACAGATATTTTTCTCTACTGGAGTGGGATGGGGTGGCCTATTGACATTTGCAAGTTTCAATAAGTTCCACGATAATTTGTACAGGTGAGTTAATGTGATAGCAGTTGAAATGTATTGTATTTGATATATCTCTTACAACTGCTTTCATTTTTTTTTAGCAACCATACATCAGTAACCTAAAGTTGGTGACGACTCCCTGCTTGTCCTATAATTATATTGTTTTAATAATATACATTCATTACACAAAAGAGGGCCGAAAGATACCAGTTGGCCAGTCAAACTCATTAATCGAAAATAAACTGACAACGCCCAGGCTAAAAATGACAAAGACAAACAGACAAACAATAGTACACATGACACAACATATAAAACTAAAAAATAAGCAACACTAACCCAACCAAAAGCTGGGGGTGATCTCAGTGCTCCGGAATGGTAAGCAGATCATGCTCCACATGTGGCACCCGTAATTGTGTTGCTCATGTTATAACATTCGTAAATGCATTGCAAACAATATAGATCGCAACTGAATAACTTTTGAACGAATAATATATGATTAGTACCAGGAATACAATTAAATACGTCAGACGCGCGTTTCGTAACTATAACATAGACGACAATTAAAAAGCTTACTGTTTACTGAACAAGCCAAACATGTATACCTAATACAGAAATGTAATATGTCGGGAAATAAGTGCGAGGCTGTTCAAGCCTATCCCATTAGAAATTCACATAGAGGTTAATTATTAATATCTATAAAATAAAAATCAGCAGGCAAACTCTTTAGAACTGCCTGTTTCATATTGAAATATTCATAGAATTGAAATGAAAAGGTGGAATTAAAAGTTCTGATGTTGTTTTTATAATTGGTCTATAAATATTCTGACAGAATGATGACAATTCCAACATATTACCTACTGTTACGTATAATTACAACATGAAAATAAGCTGTGTGCAATCTGCTCTTTGACTTTTTCAGCTAAAAAACACCTACAAAAGTTTTATAATTAAGTGCAATTTTTTACCCTGGAACCACAGATGCAAATATGTATTTGTCATTTTTGAAACAATAAAATCTGTGAATCTTAAAATCTTTTTAATTTATATACCAGGAATGTAATGATTGTTCCAGCAGTGAACTGTGGAACAAGTATATTTGCTGGTTTTATTACATTTTCGATGCTTGGTTTCATGGCTTTGAACAAAGGAACAACAGTTGACAAAGTACTAAATCAAGGTATGTACTTTCATCTCTATGGACATAAACTAAAATTACACATTCTTGTTCAGACACTACAAGTAAAAAAGATCCATGAAGAACTCTTAATTCAAATACGGAGATGTGATATGATAGCCAATGAGACAACTATCCAACATACATGCCAACATTTAAATGAAGTAGATGTAAGCTATCATAGACAACCGTTAGCCCTTCGATAATGCAAAAATCCGAAAACCGTATGGTTGGATATTGAAGGCCACGATAGGACAAATATGAAACAATTATAAGAGAAAAATAATGACCTAATTCATATCAAAATAATTTACGAAACACAAATATGACCGACATGAACCAACGACAACCACTGAATTTCAGACTCCATAGTAAAATGTTTATGAGCGTCGAAGAGTGGTGTAACAGTACAACATAGGAACAAACTATCAAAATCTGATCGGTAATGCTTAACTCATTAGCTGGATACAAATAGAAGTTCATCTAACAAAAACACGGATTGGACATATCCAAAAAATGGAACCGAGTTGTTAGACTGTGTAATTCATAAATTAAATAGTCTTGAAGCTACTGGCGCATTAGTCTTAACATTCATACTACACCAACTTATTATTTGAAGCGTATATTTACACGATGTTGAATAATTAAGTTGAGTATTTTCAAACATTGTCTCGGTTAAAAAAAATCCTGGAAGTAACGGCTTGCTGATTAACATTTATAGCATGTTTTCTTTAAAATTTTTGCAGGACCTGGTTTGGTATTTATAACATACCCTGAAGCTATTTCGAGCTTCCCAATATCACCATTTTGGGCTGTTCTCTTTTTCCTAATGCTATTCACAATAGGTATTGATACACAGGTAAGAGTTTATTTTCAAATATAATATGTTGTTCTTTGACTTTCCCAGCATATGAATCTTCAAAAACATTAAAACAATATATAACATTAACATTTTTCATCCACCACGAACACATGCTTTTTTCATAACCTCGTTGGAGTAATAGAAAATACAAACTAGCTAAAGCAGCTACATTATTTGATTAGCTTATATTTCTAATTGGATACGCTTGATGAATTATCGAAAGTTAAGTAATTGAGACTATTTAACAGTAATACCCTCCTTTTACTAGGTATAATATGAAAATATATATAAAACTAAAACTCATCAATGAAAAAAGTTAAAACAGAAAAATAAAAACACACATACAACTATATAAAACAGAGCCGTTAGCTCTTAAGCATATCAACAATCTAAAGCTTTCCTTTTTCATATGAATTCACTGTTTAAAAGTTAAATACAAAATGCACATTGTATATTTATAATGTTATCATATATGCTTATTTCTTATACATACAAACGATACGATACAGTGTGCAGATCTAACTTTCAAATAAATATACTTTTGTATTTTTGTGTTTTTACATTTGGTGCAGGCATAATTTGCCTACTCTTCCGGAGCACCTAGTATCACCCCAATGTTTTGGTGGGGTTCGTATTGATTAGTATTTAGTTTTCTATGTTGTGTCTTGTGTACTATTGATTGTTTGTTTGTATTTATTATGGCATTGTTGGTTTATTATTTTTATCTATGAGTTTGAATGTCCCTCTGGTATCTGTTGACCCTCTTTATCATGGTTATAAAATCTAATAAACATTATATACCAATTTAAATTGGCCCTACCTCCGGTATTGACGGCTGTAATAAAACTTAGCTTTACGTTCCAAATATTTTGTTAAAAGATGATATTTCATATCACCTTTGTATGTTTTCAATTCGAGTACCATTAATATGTACATGACAAACTTTATGTATTGTGAATAAAACAACCTAAAATTTGGTTATCAAAGGTATCAGGCTTATAATTCGATACACCAGACGCGCGTTTGGTCTACACAAGAGTAATAAGTGACGCTCAAATCGAAATAGTAGAAATAATAGAAACAAGTATAAAGTTGAAGAGCAATGAGACCCAAAATTCGAAAACGTTGTGCCGAATACAGCTTAGGAAATCTTTGCCTGGGGAAATCCTTATTATTTTGAATAATTTTTACTTTTGCAAACAGTAAATTTATGAAAATGTCCTTATAATTGATATGCATTTCAACAACGAAATGATAACTACTGAGCTACCCCCTGGGACGAATATTCCATCAACAGTGACATCGACCAAGCGGTGTAAAATTGTAAAATTGCTTTACTTTTAATTTAAATTAGAGGACGTCTCAGCATAACATGCAAACATACTATACGTTGATTTGATTATTAAAGTTCAATACAAAGAAAGAACAACATCAAAAAGTAAACGCACGAATTTATACGACTACTATTCGTTTTTATCATTTGCTGTTTGCCTTAGTTCGGAACGATGGAGGCTATTGTGAGTGCGTTGACAGATGAATTTCCTAAATTATTTATAAGAAGAAAGGTCTTGTTAACAGGTGGAATCTGCCTAATCGAGTTTATATTTGGAATACCATTGGTTATGCAGGTAAATATACAATAAAATAGATAGATAATATTAAGCTATGTCTTTGGGTCTTTTATTGACACTTTTTTCTTTTCAACTAAACAAATTAGTTTTTTTATATACTTATCCTGTATATCAATATATGATGCGCTTTACATGAATTCATTTGTATAATGACTGTAAAAATACAATATCAAGTTAATGTACATCCATTTACACAGGTCGAGAACTCTAGATTTCCTGACGTCAGGATATATTTGCATAGTAATTTCCCAAACACAAGGCTGATGATGGCATTGAAACACCGACTCAATGAACTACAATACAGAAAACACGTGGAATTAGTGGAAAAAGTGAAAACTAATATAGTGTCTGGGATTCTCAAAATAAATGTTTTTGTTCTGCGAATATGTTTATTAAAATATATATAACATAATCTTCAATGTGCATGCTCAGATTAGAAATGTATTGTTTACGGGCTTCACAATTCGACTTTCTTTTTATGCCCCACCTACGATAGTAGAGGGGCATTATGTTTTCTGGTCTGTGCCTCCGTTCGTCCGTCCGTCCGTCCGTCCGGTTAACGTTTTTGGTCGAGGTAGTTTTTGATGAAGCTGAAGTCCAATCAACTTGAAACTTAATACACATGTTTCCCATGATATGATCTTTCTAATTTTAATGCCAAATTATAGTTTTGACCCCAATTTCATGGTCCACTGAACATAGAAAATGATAGTGCAAAGTTCAGGTTAAAGTTTTTGGTCAAGGTAGTTTTTGATGAAGTTAAAGTTACATCAACTTGAAACTTAGTACACATGTTCCCTATGATATGATCTTTCTAATTTTAATTCCAAATTAAAGTTTTGACCCCAATTTCACGGTCCACTGAACATAGAAAATGATAGTGGGAGTGGGGCATCCGTGTACTATGGACACATTCTTGTTCGCCTTGAAAAAGTAGTTGAACAGGTTTCATAGTTATGTATTGTACATGTGCACTAATTTCACGGCGTGAAACAGTGAAATTTCAAATGGAGTGATCACTCTCCAGATCGTAAATGTTTCGAGCTTTTTAAAGATGTATAATATTATTTAAAATCATGTCTGCCTCGAAAACAAGAAAACTGACACAGAAACACGTCTGTCTGTACTGGATGTGTAAAATTTTTATCAGGACCTGAACTATAAGTAAAAACATCATTATATTCAGTAACATGGTAAAATAAGTGTGGTAGGAATTGTGCTTGATATTCGAGTGATGAAGACATAATCTTTCAATCAGTTTACAGCCGATTGCAGGTTAGGTAAACTGCCATCCGTAAGAGTAGACAATTCCGGTTGTAGCCAATTTACATGTCTGTAAGTCTAGACTAATTCGAAAGGATGGCAGTATACCTTACGGTAGTAACGACTTTACTGTTCGGCTAACATGCAAGCTAACCAAGGATTCTACCTTTCATTACACACTCAATGAAATCGGCTGTAATTGAGGTCTGGAGCTGGCATGTAAGTAACTGCTAGTAGTCCTTTGTTAATTTATGTATAATTGTCATTTTTGTTTCTTTTATTACCTTTTCTGACTTGGACTTCTCTTTAACTGAGTTTTACTTTGCATATTGCTGTGTGTTTGTTTTTACTGCATTGGATAGATGTATAGTGGGGTTGAGATCTCAAAAACACGTTCAACCTCAGTGCATGTTTGCGCCTGTCCCAAGTCAGAAGCCTCTGTCCTTTGATAGTCTTGACTGACTATGATCTTAGTTTCTTGTGTATATTCAGAGTTTAGTATGGCGTCTATTGTAACTGAACTAGTATGCATATTTATGCTAGCTAAAGGACTCCTCCGAGATTCCCGCTATACGAAGACCCATTTTTGACTTTCGGCTGTTGTCTGCTCTGTGGTTTGATTGTTGTCTCTTTGACTCATTCCCCATTTTCATTCTCAATTTTGTATGGTAAATAGCTTTAACATATTTTGTATAGTTTCATCCACTGATTAAGTCCGTCGATTGCGTATTTTATCCCAAAATATACCTCAGAGGTATTTTTATCATTCGGCTGCTGTCATATTGACGTATATGCAATATCTCAAAATATCTAAACCCTGTGGATGATATTGGATGCTATATTACCTTTTAAGTTTTCTGTAAACGTGCTTTGTATATAGAAAGAAGAAGATAAGGTCTGAGTGCCTGATGAGATTTCTTTCCATCCAAGGCGCAATCAACTAAACTAAGTTTTTCTTATGGGTAATTGTTTTTATCAAAGTTGTTTTGTTGCTGTCTGGCGGACGAATACATAAAATCTCCTTGTCATCACCAAACATATTTATGGCTATATATCGGGTAATTCAAACACTTGTTTATTCGCATAGAAACAACTCTTCGTTAATGTGAGCATTGAACGAATACTTTATATCACGAACTATAAATGTGGATACAAAAAAATGAAAAACTAAGCAAAATTGTTAATCCCGCATTGCACGAAAAAATGTGTTGTATTTCAGCAAATAACACGTGTTCTTGTTTGATTGTAATCACGTAGTAGTCCATCATGCATTGTTACTCATTTTGTGGATTGGTCAAAAACCCAGGTAAAAATGAATTGCATGTGCGAGAACATAAATATGCTAATTTATGCATTGCCTTATAAGGTAGTGTTCCCGACCTGTTACATGCTTTGTTACTTTTGATGTTTTTCTCTTTTACCTATAGACTGAGATGAACTTAGCATTGCACTATTGTATTTCATATTATTAATAGTATTTCGTTCCCATCGATACATTTTCTCAAAAAAGAAAATGTAGTCATGTATTAAAAAGAAAACTTAACAATCAAGGTCAAATCGTAAAAAAAAAATGTCTTCGCATATTGAAGATCTCTATATAAAGAAAAAATTCAGTTTTAAAATCAGAATGAAAATATTATCATGATCAAAATATTATAGTAAGTATTTGTCAGGTCTTTCCAATCCAACATCATGTATCAATTAAAATGAAAATTGGAAAATGTAGGCAACAATAGTATACCGTTGTTTGAAAAGTGATAATTGATAGAGAGAAAACAAATCCAGGTTACAAACTAAAACCGAAGGAAACACACCCACTATTAGAGGAAAACATTTGAGTAACAACAAAACTGCAGTACTCAAGTTGATTATAACTGTCATATCCTGACTTGTTACCGGACATTCAAGAAAAAAATGATAGGTTAATTAAAACTTACATCGACGTTTGACATACAAATATACACTTTCATAACTTTATGAATATAACAGTATATTAGAATAAGAAATCATTTCGTCATGTATGACTATTTCAAATCTCAACGCAAATCCTTTAGCGACTTCAGTTGTCCAAAAAAACATGACGTCTGAAAAGGCCTCACACGACGTCATAACGCTGAAGCCATTTTTTACGTATGGTAAAAACTTGATGAACCCGAATTTTCGGAACGTTCGATTTACAAAAACAGTAATTCAAGTGTGTCGATGACTGCTGATTGATCGCTAAAATAGTAACGTCTAAGGATGCAAATACTGTACGTGTCAAAATTCCCCCAATATTCTCTCAAATTCCAGACGGTAAAAATAGCTGCAGCGTTATTACGTCGTAGGAAGGCGTCCCAGAAAGAAAATAAAGATGGCCTTGCCAGACGTCATTACTATTTGTACTACGACTTAAGCAGCAAAGAAACCACCCGTCTAGACTGGTTTCCATTTATTGTTTGCTTTGCAGAGAATTTGAATATAGTGGTAGTACTCTTTTGTCCCTAATGCTAATAATTTCTTTATCCATAGGGAGGAATTTATGCTCTGCAAATAGTTGATTGGTACTTTGCGTTATTTTCTGTAATGTTAATCTGTATTTTGGAAAACATTACAATCGGATGGATATATGGTGAGTAAACCAGCTTTAAGATCTCGCGGTTTTACAAATACCAGTGTATGTCTTTTTGATATATAAATTTAGTATTTTTGGTTAGAATGATTTTATGTTATGATCTAAACTACAATCACTTTAAGACTAACTATTAAAGAAGGATGTTCATAACACAAAAAATGTTAAAGATTATAAAAAAAATCTTTGATAAATATGGGAGTAACATTTTCTCTTATACATGCTATTTTATACACCTAGCACATTTAGAAGGGCTGATAAATGTTTCATAAGAACATAAACTGGTAATCAGCAACACGATTTTAACAATTCTAAAATAAAAAAATAAATATATAAAGTTCAGTATACATGTACAAAATGTTTATTCGAGTGAAATTTGAACTCAGAAAAAGTACTAAATAAAGCATCAACAAATACAGCTCAAAATTGTTTGCCAATATATTATAACAATCCAATATGGAAAAGACAGGTTATAATTCATTAAACACATATTTAAGTTCTACAAAGGATAGAAAAACGTTCAATTATAACTATTTAATAAACCACAGCACACAAAAGCGAGATTGCTCCATAATGGGGGCATAATTCATACTTTTCAATACGAAAACTGTCATTGTTCGTCATTGTCTTCAAGGATGCAATAACGTTACATCATTTGGAATATAGGCACAATAACCAAAAATTTAATGTTCGCCCCAGACACTAAAAGGAACAGGGACAATTGTGCAGTTATAACATATGCAATACCAAATGTTTTCGCAACAAATATTTGATTAGTATTCACATTTTTTATTATAAATTGCCAGATATGTAACATGTGTAACGTTGACTAAAACAGTTCTAACATTCGATATGTATTTCCAAAGACTTATTAAGAAGATATTACACACAAATAGTTATCAAAGGTACCAGGATTATAATTTAGTACGCCAGACGCGCGTTTCGTCTACATAAGACTCATCAGTGACGCTCATATCAAAATATTTATAAAGCCAAACAATTACAAAGTTGAAGAGCATTGAGGATCCAAAATTCCAAAAAGTTGTGCCAAATACGGCTAAGGAAATCTATGCCTGGAATAAAAAAATCCTTAGTTTTTCGAAAAGTAAAAACTTTTGTTCACAGGAAATTTATAAAAAAAAAAATGACCACATTATTGATATTCATGTCAACACCGAAGTGTTGACTACTGGGCTGGTGATACCCTCGGGGACGAAACGTCCACCAGCAGTGGCATCGACCCAGTGGTGTAAATAGTTATCAAAGTTACCTGAGAAAAAACAAAATACTTGATTAGTGAATTGACAGAGTAAACGTCTTCTGCACGATATTCATTACTTTCCGCCATTTTAATTGTTAGTTTGGACTCAAAAATTATCTAGACATAACTAAATTTGTATACATATCCATACTCGTTGAATGGTTACTTTAAATTTGATCACGGATCTAACAATTAAAATTGCGTTTACTCTGTCAATTCACTAATGAAGTATTTTGCTTTTTCTCAGATTTTGTGTGTAATATCTTCATAATAAGTCTTTTGAATTTAACATTAGAAATTACTATAACCTGAATATATGCACCAATAATGTATACTCACAAAACTGCATAAATAACATAAAACACTGCTATGTCTTTGAATTGAAGGCGCAAACAGAATATACGGAGATATTGAACTAATGATAGGACGAAAGCCTTGCATTTGGTGGAGTATATGTTGGAAATTTATAACACCTGTTATTTTAGTGGTATGTTGCCTTCTAGTTTAGACCAATCAAATCAAAAGTACTGTATAATTCCCAAAAATGTGTAAACATAGCTTAGTGTCTTTGTCCAACGAAAATTTCTATGCACAATATCATCAGACCTCCACAAAATTAACAGTTGATATGTAACTGGTCATGCTAAAAATATATATCTGACAGTAGGTATAAACTGTTGAAAAAATGGAATCAACATGCTTTGCTCATTCTATTATAGTTGCATTGTGTGTAGTTACATATTTATCGTTTTTATTGATAATTGTATAAGCACATTTTTGAGGTACAAAAATAACACGAAAAAGGAATTAAATAAAACAATTAGATAGGAATAGGATCCTTGTTAAGTTTAAGTGTTGGTCTATTTTCTATAGACAATCCAGAAAAAAATGTGTTTGTACTATTTTAAAGAATAGTGGCCAAATAAAAAAAATGAAATTAACCATTTGATAGATATTGCCATTAATACCTAGAACTTCTATATCATCTCTACATTCATATAGATGTTTGATGTGGATCGCAGTTGCTTTTGTAAAATGAAGGCGTTTGTTCTTTATTATAGTTTCAGTCTGATATAAGTGCAAACTTAAATCAGTAATTGAGTTTTGGCATTGTCATGAATGACATTGGGTGCGGTTCTACTGAACTTTGACATGTATCAAGCAATAATACAGGTTTTTATGTAAACTGTGAATTTTTGAAACGCTTCTCATTGAATTTAATTTTTTCCATAACTGTGCTTAGAGAAGAGTTTTGTTTGCGTGTATACATACGTTTGAATTGATATAGTTTAATCGAGCGTATAATACATAGTGTAATCTAATGAGCAAAATTAATGGGGAAATTAGTACTGCAACCAGAGTTCATTTTTTAAAACTTTAATGGTCCGGAAGAACACAATTTTGTGAAATTGAGGTCAAAGGTCAGACCCAAAAATATCAATATTTCAACCACAAGGACAAAAAGGAGAAATATTCTGATATTTATTCAATAAAATGCTACAAAAACGATTCAATCATAAGCATATGCTATAAACGATGTTTAAACGACAAATTTGACTACTTATCTGAAGAGCTGCCATTACAAAATGGCGTTGATTTGGAATCTTCAGATTTTTTTTCCATTTAAGACATAGCAAAAGAAGAAGTGGCCTTTACCTTTTCTATCCATAAACTTTCATATTGTGTACAGTGTTTCACTATAGTATATTACAGAATTATTTTCTAAAGTATAAAACACCAGTTTATCAAATTATTTCAATATTTTTTCTATCTTTGAAAAAAAAAAAAAAAAATCAAGCGCTGAAACAGGGTTTTTAATTTTGCATCTTAAAGGTTGTGTATTTTGTGAAAATTAGTATCTAGTTATAGATAATACATATTGTGTATTTGCAAAGTCTGGACACAGCAATTATAACACATAATATACTATAGTCACCCGAGGCGAATGCGAGGTTTAAAAAAAATGAGTGAAAAACAAAGTCAGTTTGGTGCATGAACATTTTTTTAGTGGGATTATCCTGGTAAAAAAGTTAACTCATTAATCATGTTAATTCTTTAAGGGAAGGATGAAAAATTATACAATGCAATGCCAATTTTCTAATGTTGTAATTCAAAATCAGTCATGATACTTATATAACTTTTAAAAGCGACACACAATAGCTCAAGTATTCAAAAAATAGGGACATGAATCGATCTCTTAGTCATCATATGCGGATTCAGTAATGTATTAGCATTACAAGACACTTCCCTTTTTTATGAGAACAAGTTCGGCGCAGGACAGAGTTTGTTCAAAGCAAACACAGTTTTTGAGTACAAATGCTATCTGGAGCGTACATACCGTCATGATTCGGTCAAACTCGTCAGATATAGTCTTACCTTTGCATAGGAAGCACAAAAAAAATGTGAGTACAAAGTTTCGATCAATGTTCGTGACCCATATTCCCATATACATATGCATGATGTATCTGCACTGCCAATCCCAAATGTAATAGGGCGAATGTTGCTACAGAAACGATTGATTTTGTAATAGCCGTACATTTATGAATTTTTGTTATCTTAAGGAACACTATACGGTTCAGACTGCCTTTGTGTTATTTTTCTTCAATGAACTAACAAATGAACTTTTGAGCCTAGGCTCCGTATTGAAGACCGGACCGTGGATGGTGTGTTGTATCATTGGCACTCATACCACATCACAAGCTATACGGGCATCATTTCCATAGAAATACCAAAACGAGGACATAGCTCATAAGAGCACTGGTGGCAGGGTGAAGTAATTGTTCTTCTTTTAATGTATCCTTGATATTTTCAGACACACCTTTGTGTAATTCTGAAAGTCTTAACATAGACTTCAATTTTCCTGCAGCAGATATGGCATCCCTTAAATTGAGTTCAGAGCTAAACTCTATATTTCATATCCCTTGGCCCCACTGTGTCTGAATTGTCAGGTGTCACAATATATAGTTAGTTCTAGAGTTTGGCAGTTTGGTAAGCATCAGAGACATTCTTGTGTAAAAGTGATAGGTATATATAGAGGATGTGCTACTTGAGAAAGGCTTTTTCTTATGGAAGAATAAATCACACCACTACACTAACAATCGTTATTAATGAACTGACAGCAAGTTCAAATTCTAATTTTTCAGTAACTGTTTTACTTAATTGCACAGTTGTTGACTTCAATAAGTACTTGGTTATGCATGGATAAATGATTACTCATATTAATAAGCACAACTTAAAAGACTGTCAACACGTTTAGAGGACTCAGCTTTGCGTAGTTTTCTGGGTTTTTTTTTAAAGATTTTTCTTTTAATCAAAAACCCTGTTTTCATATCCAAACTACAAGGAAGAAACTGTGCGCGAGATCGTATAAAAGTGTCAGGTTGTGAGGATACATGTCGATCAGTTTTATCACATATATGGATTTCTGTTGTTTCTAATTTAAAGTTCCCGAAGGGTGACTGGGGAAACAAAGTATGGTCACTTGGTCTTCTCCCGATCGGCAGTAAAACGAAGTGGCGCGTCCGTTTGGCTGTGTGGAATGTATTAAATTCGCAGTCACGTCCGGTCAGAATGAGGACGTTAAATCCGATGCCTCGTGTAAAGGGAGTGTCACGTTCTTTGTACGTTAAAAACCCTTGCATGAACTCTTTGAGGGGTTCGTAGGTGGCATGTTGAAATGAAAAATTTCTGTCCCAATCCAATATACCATCATTTCTTCAGTGGCAGTCTAAATTTTCCCGATCATCAACCCGAATGGCCTCTTATTATGACAAAACCTACCTATTGTTTTTATTATTAACTTGTTCTCGTCCTGAACATGCATAAATAAATGCCACTAGACGTTAAGCAACCAACAATCAATCAATCAATCAAATTTAAAGACGCACAAATTTTGCTTTCTGATGTAAGTCTCAGAACATCACTGATGATTCGCCCATGGAAAGCAGAATATCAAGAGAAGTTGGTTTTAGCATCACCTTGTCACACACCAAATATCTGCGAAACTTCAATAGTACTTTCCCCCCGACCACTTGCATGCATATTAATTGCTCTGAGGTTAAACATTGACATACAATGTATTTTCCCAAAATGTCAACTATTATAGTCATTATCCGGAAAAACCTCTTATCCAAAGGATTTGGTTAACTTTTACATAAAGTCAAAACTTTATTAACAAAAATATAACTTATTTACAGAAAATACACGAAAGAACTACTATATATATTCAAATCACTCAAAAATAAATTAACTTCTCCTACAAAATCTACATAATCACATCGAAACTATCAAATGGATTGTGAAGGAAAAAATAAATGGTGGAGCTGATTGACGGATAGGAAATTTCCGTAATTAAAAAAGGTACAAATGATGTTTTTATTTTTGAGTTTTTGACAAAATGATTTGGAATTTGCCCAACAAAATTTGCATGCAGTATTGCAATAATATGTTTTGTACTCTCTAATGTCAAATACTGTTTTTGAATAATATGTTTTCTCGTTTTTAAAGAAAAACGCGTTAAATTTCTATTTAGAATACAGCCAACTTTAAGTTTGAAAGTTTTACTTGGAGATGGTATTATATTTATGTCTTCATCATTCCGATGATCCTTGATGATATGTGCATAGAAAATATTTACGAAAATAGCGGGAAATTTAACCAAAAAATATATTTTTGGATTTTAAGGTAACTACCCAAAACGGTAAATTGAGGGGTACCCCCATTAAAGGGATAAAATACAAAAATGTAACCATAGAAACTTTTTACGACCCGACGGAAATCAAAATATATATATATTATTCCATCATTTAAAACAATTTTGCAGCCGTGTGTTATTCCGGACCATTAAACTTGTTAACTAAGCGTCTTTTTCGATGTCAGTTGCAGTACTAAATGGGGATAATAACTGCCTACAATAAAAACAAAATCAGATCAACGTACGTTAAATAATTTTTGTTGCTAAATTTCAACTATAAAATATGTATGCCAGAAATTTCGGAAAAAAAACTTATTTGAGTAAAAGTATTCTAGCAGTAACTTCATTTTCGTATTGTCTTTTTTTATTCGTTCTGTTGATTTAACTTTTTATTTGACATTCGCTTCTGTGTATTTTGTAGACAAATAATTACCACGGTATAAAAAGAAAAATAATTCTATTGATTTAAAACTATTGATTTTCTTTTTAGAATGTATGTTTTATCATACACACATTTAATTGGTGTCTTTCAGTTATTGTCGAAATTTACAGGTAATTGCTAGAATACGTTTTATTTATTATAAATCATTGCCATGATTACATGTATAAATGTACTTTTTTTTTTATTATTTTCAGAGACTAAAACAACGATCAAAACCAGCTTCTAACTGGGGACCAGAAAATATGGACAGCACAGTATATGATAAATGTGTGCAAAAACAAGAAAAATTTTCTCCTCATTTTACTACAAGTTCAACTGAAAATCAAACCATGTTGTAACATATTTGTGTTATACATATCACATTTACATTATGACAGTAGCTCTTATATCAAATTGACGTTGGAGGACCAAGTAGTGTTTTACCTTATGAATTGTTAAAAGATTTAAAACAAAAATGTCCATTGTTTTTTAACATGAATTTAAGAATTATCAAAATGTTTTATGACTTAATGAAATAAATTAATGAATATTTTTGCAAAACAATGATCTGAAGGACTTGATAACCAAATTTGGTCCGTAAACAGATTTCAAACCGGAAACATGATTTCTTCTACTCTTTATGTTAATTCTCACAGTAGTGAAATGATTTTAAAAAACATATAATTTACGGTTATTCGCAAAAACATACAGGATCTGCTTACCCTTCAGGAGAACCTGAAATCATTGTCAGTTTTATAATTGGGTTTGAGTTGCGAAGTACTTTGTTTTCTATGTTTTTATTTGTGTACTATTGATTGTCTGTTGGTTATTTTTCTTTTCAGTAATGACGTTGTCAGTTTATTTTGAACTTATGATTACGAATTTACCTGCACGCACATGAACTATACCTTGCTCCTGAGCAAGTTGGTTCCCGTAACACTAAGATATGGAATCATTGAACGAGTTGTTCGGTGGGAAAAAGGAGACATTAAAAAGTGTCATTAGGTTCAAAGTGTAAATTTTGACTATTATGCGTCATATTTCTGTACCTGGAAGACCAATAGATACTTCAATTGTCGTCAATTTAGTTGAGGAAAACATAAATATTATCGAATTAAGCACAAGTGCTTCAAGTAATTTTAATTATATGATTGATTAAAAGTTGATAGGAACATTGAAAAATCAGACATTATTTATTCCTTGCTTGATTAGGACGAACGAAATATAACACATTGATGTTTTCCCAATATTTTTCTCTATTCATTGTAGAGTTAATTGAAACATACTTTTATTGTAGTAAATAATAAGATTGACAATATAAATGGGAAATGTGTCAAAGAGAAAACAACCCGACCATAGAAAAAAACAACAGCAGCAGGTCACCAACAGGTCTTCAATGTCGCGAGAAATTCCCGCTACCGGAGGCGTCCTTCAGCTGGCCACTAAACAAATATATACTAGTTCAGTGATAATGAACGCCATACCAATTTCCAAATTGTACACAAGAAACTAAAATTAAAATAATAATACAAGACTAACAAAGGTCAGAGGCTCCTGACTCCAAAAATGCGGCGGGGTTAAACATGTTTATGAGATCTCAATCCTCCCCCTATACCTCTAGCCAATGTAGAAAAGTAAACGCATAAAAATACGCACATTTAAAATTCAGTTCAAGAGAAATCCGAATCTAATATCAGAAGGTGTAACCAAAGAAAATAAACAAAATGACAATAATAAAAAAAATAACAACAGACTACTAGCAGTTAACTGACATGTCAGCTCCAGACTTCAATTAAACTGATTGAAAGATTATGATTTCATCATATGAATATCAGGCACAATCCTTCCCGTTAGGGGTTTAGTATCATACCATCATAACATATATGAGAAGAACATAACCCGTGTCATGCCAACAACTGGTTTTTGAATAAATGTGTTTAGTTCCGATGCAAAGACCATATAAGTCTATCAATATTAACGCCAAAATATGCAATCTTTAATGACCGGACAACAGTATCGTAACTATATCCCTTCTTAATAAGTCTATTTAAAGGTTTTGTTAGTTTCTGAGGTGAATACTGACATTTTTGTGCTTTATAAAAAATATTTCCATAAAAAATTGGATGTGAAATACCCGAACGTATAAAAAGTCTGCATGTTGAGCTATATTTACGAATGATGTCCTCATACCGATGATAAAATTTAGTAAATGTTTTGACTAGTTTGTCATATGGAAAACCCTGGTATAATAATTTTTCAGTAATACATACATTTCTCTTGTTAAAATCTAAAACATTGTTACATACACGAGCGAATCGTACAAGTCGAGATATATAAACACCGTAAGATGGTGACAAGGGAACGTCACCATCTAAAAATGGATAATTAACGATAGGAAATGAAAAATCATCTCTTTTATCATAAATTTTAGTATTAAGTTTTCCGTTAGTGATATAGATATCAAGATCGAGGAGAGGATAGTGGTCATTGTTAGTATTAGCTTTATTTAAAGTAAGTTCAACAGGATAAATATCTTTAGTATGAATACTGAAGTCGTCATTTTTGAGAGCCAAAATGTCATCCAAATATCTATATATTATTAAATTTGTTTATCAGATGTTGTTTCGATGGGTCTTTGCTGATTTTTGTCATAAATTGTAACTCATCATCATAGCAATACAAAAACAGGTCCGCAATAAGTGGTGCACAGTTACTCCCCATTGGAATTCCGATAACCTGACGATATACGGCATCTCCAAAGCGAACACAAATTTATCTAGTAAAGATTCAAGGGCATATATAGTATCAAAGCATGTCCAATTGACATAGTTTTTTTTGTTTATTGCTACTAAGAAATGACGTAAAACAGTTTGAACATATATATTCACATTCTGACTTTTTAAATGCCATTTTAATTAGGTGTGTGAATTTTTCTTAATGAGAATGTGAGGCAATGTGGTATACAGGGTAGAAAAATCAAAACTTTGAACAGATTCAAAATCACCAATATAAGCATGCAATTTATCAAGTACTTCCAAATATAAATAAAGCGCTTTTGACGCTGTGATTGTAAAAAGTGTTGTATTCATCCTGTCCATCTACATATATATAAAAAAAGAAGATGTGATATGATTGACAATGACACAACTCTCCACAAGAGACCAAAATGTCACTGAAATTAACAACTGTAGGTCACCGTACTGGCCTCTACAATGAGCAAAGCTCATACCGTGATCATTTTTATAAATTTCCTGTTTACAAAAGTTTGAATTTTTTTCGAAAAACTAAGGATTTTCTTATCCCAGGCATAAATTACCTTAGCCGTATTTTGGAATTTTGAATCCTCAATGCTATTCAACTTTGTACTAGTTTGGCTTTATAAATATTTTGAAATGAGCGTCACTGATGAGTCTGATGTAGACGAAACGCGCGTCTGGCGTACTAAATTATAATCCTGGTACTTTTGATAACTATATACCGCATAGTCAGTTATAAAAGGCCCCGAAATGAGAAAGATAAAGATAAAACAATTCAAACGAAAAACCTAACGGCCCAACTTATGCACAAAAATGATTAAAAAACAAATATGTATTACATAAAACAAACGGCAACTACGAATTACAGGTTCCTGACTTGGGACAAGCACACACATCTCAACCATGCCCCTTACTTGGGACAGTGGTGTACCAGTACAACATAAAAACGTACGTTTTATTTAGATTTGATTATTCTACTTATTACACAAAATGTAGCTATAAAACGATGTATATGATCAAAAAATATTTGAATAACACTTCATAATGAGAAATAAGAAAACAAAGTTAGTTGCCAATTTTATTTTATTTTATTGTATTTCCTCAATGTACATATACATATGTCAAGTGATAAACATTTATTGTTAGTATCTTTCCATCTTTCTGTTAAATTGTAAGCCAATGAAATTCATCCAGGACGAGTTTCATAGATTTCATTAAGGATGTTTTTCTTTCTAAGTTTTAAACTTTCTAAATTTACTTCATGAATAGAAGAAATGGTGTGATGAGAAGAGGTTACAACTGTAAATGTATCTAACTTAAAGGAAAGGTAAGGGTTGTTTCATAGCCAAAAAATGTTATTAGAAATCTAAAAGTATTTTAGCAAGGTCAGGAAGAATGATACTTGCTTCATATTGATTAAAAAATAGTGCATATACTTCAGTCTCATTTAATATGTTGATCTCAAATCACATTACACCATAATGATGAATATAGCGCTATTACATCTTCAGAGTTATATTCGTTTCTGAACTGGTACTAAATATATATTGTGCAAGGCTCTGTAAAGTGTATTCTTCTTTTAGCATATCCGAATAATTGTTATAATAGGAAGATAGATTGATTGGTTTATTGTTGGTTGATTAACGTCCAGCAATATATAGGATCAAAGAGAAATGTATGCTTGAGTTTATTTGGTAAAATTCCACCATATGCTTATCATTTATGAAGTCAGATTATCTTGACCATGAGTTTGCAGCTATTGTTCTGAAATTTTGCATTTGACCCGAAAACAGGCAGTGAGTGACGTCAATAGTAGGTGGTAGATGTCGGGGATTGTGCTGTAAAAATAGTTTTGAATATTCTTATTGTTCTTTTTTATAATTAAAAGCATACCATGAGATATGTACAGCTTTATAAATTGCATATGCACTTAGTTTTAGCTCATGGTTGATGGCCGTATGGTAAATCATAATGTCTCAAATTGTTGACATTTTCTTTATAAATATTTACCACAATTGTACTCATGGCAAATATCCCTATTATTTGTCTTTGATAGTTCTGTTTACTTTTAATATGCAAAAATACTACTTAAAAGGTGTCCGATTACCAGACAATAAGAAATAATAAATAACTTTATTCTGGAAAATATCTGTATTAAAAAAATAGAATATAATTTTGTATCTTGTTAATTTTTAATTATTTCCCTGTTGTATATTTATAAACATTTTTACCACTTTAAATAAGTAATTGCTCTTCCTTTGTTTAGTACAACAAGAATCAGATAACCTTAGAACAAGTATTTGCAATTTTTTTTCATCAGGAAGTTTTTATCTTTTTTGTGTCAGATTCCTTAAACTTTTACATTAAATTCGGTAAACTTGAACATGCTCATACACAAATTAATACACGTACATGTATGTTAGAAACGGTAATTTGATCAATACAATACAACATAATACGAAACGTCACTAAGATGTCTTTAACAGCAAGTGTGAGATGTTAAAACAATTCAGAAATCAGATTTTTCAATCTTAACTAATTATTTATTAACTGAAATTATCGATATATAATATCAGATTTTATCATATACCTCCAGAAAATAATAAAATAATTGTACCCCATGATAAAACTTATTTGATCATATATTTATTCATTAAATTTGAAGAATTGCCTGATTCGTGTTATATGACTTTTGTTATCAACTGCTTCCGGTTTATATCAACTGCTTCCGTTTTCATATCAACTGATTCCGGTTATTATCGCATGCTTTGCTGTAACATTATCGCAAGACCTTTCCAGGTCACTTTGCAAATTTCGATAAAAATAAACCTCAATGTTACGTTTTCGTGTAAAACATAAAAAAGTTGGATAAAAAGAAAACAAATATGAATAAGGAAAATAATCCTGGTACCTTTGATAACTATGTTATTAAAAAATGCAAAACAAATATTACAACAAATCATTTTTCCAAAGTTTAAAAAAAAGTTTTTGTCTATATATCTGCTGTTTTAAGTATATGATAAAAATAACAGAGCATATCATTTTTCATATCAGACCCCTTATCAGCCCATGGTCAAAATTATCCCTCAGGTCTGTCAGCTGTCGGACTGATTTCATGACCTAGGGCTGATAAGGGGTCTCATATGAAAAATGTCATGTATTAATCTGTATATTACATGAAATTTTTCATATCAGATGTATTATCAGCCCAAGGTTAAATATAAGCTCTAAAAGCCGAAGGCTGGAGGACTGATATTGTTATGAACATTTATCATATGCTTCAACAACGAAAAAAACTACTTATTATATTGATCCATTTGAGTAGTTTTCAAGTAGAATTTTAAAAAGTGAACAGTTTAAAGACGTCCTACGCCATATGTAGTATATTCTATATGACACTTTTCTATTATATAATTATGCGTTAACAGAAGAGAAAAATAAGACTGTAATATATTTTATCATTTTGACGATAAAAGAATCAACAAAACATAATGAACACTGTTTGGAAAAGTCAACATGACATAGTAACGTTCTAAGTAATGCTTATAACTTTGAAACATTTTTACTGTATATATTTTTGTCTTTCATTTAACATTTATGATTTCGTGTAATTTTTAATGTATTTCTTTGAAAACATACCATTGAGGTATTTTTTATTGAAATTTGCCTTGTAATACCGGACTATCATGCGATAACGTTACAGAAGGGCATATGAAAATATCTGGAAGCATATGATGAATTGTTTACATCAGCCCGTTAAGCACCATTACGGAAAATATAGTAAACTTAACTCTACTCGGAGTTTAGTAGTTTTGTGATTTTACTTTTCATTATACTGTTAAAATATAAGTTTTTTGCTCTAAATATACTTTATATGATAATGTTACATTTCACACAGTTATATGAAACTTTTATTGTACTCCATGTATCTATGATGAGTTTATCTACACTTTAATCCATGACTGAATGCAAGTAAATATATTTTGTGCAGACATCATGGACAGAAACTCAAGGCACCAAGACGATTATGAAGATGGAAATTTATTTGGAATGAAGAAAATCACATATTGGGAAATATACGGTGTTAAACGTTTTCCATACCGCGGAAAGCATACATTTACACCATTACTTTATCAATCTTTAGATGGAAGGATGGTTATCTCAAATGACGTTTACGGACTGACAATCAGTCAGTTTGAACAAACATATAAAGCTTGTTTAGAAAGGAGGAAAACACACGAACAGAGGATACTTAATATTAGATATCCTGACAAATCTTCAAATGAATATCTTGAATACTTAGAGAACTGTACAGACAGCAATACAGGTAATGACTTTATAATGTTATTTCTAAATATATATTTATATATATTTATAGATTATCGTTGATCATCTCAACGAGATTAATTTTCTCGCTTGAGCTGGTACAGCGAAAGTGAGAAAAGCAATCGAGTTGAGATGACCAATGATAATCTGTTTATCGCTATTTTACCTATGACGACGTTGTCAATTTCATGTCAATTTCGTTAGCAACGCCACGTGGCCTCCTTAGTTTCTAGCGATAATTTTTCCATCTCAAGCGAGAAGCATGATATGAAAATTATCACAAGAAAAGATTAAAAGAAAAATTCACAAAATAGCGATAAATATATATAAATATATATATATATATATATATATATATATATATATATATATATATATATATATATGACATTTGTATACTAAAGGTTGATGTTGTAAAAAAAAGCAACATTCTTAAAAAGGAGAACACATCCTTAATTAAAATCCAAAAGCCAACTACAAACAGACAGCATTATGAACATAAAAGGTGAAACATCGAACAGACTTAGCACCATCTGAAAAGTCTGAATGATAAGTTATTATGTCATTTATAGTGCTTCGGTCCATTTTCTGACTTATTTACTTGGGTAATTTATAAATTATGGTCACTTGCTTTTCAGACAATTCAGTTCGATGTTGTTGTGTTTATGACGTTTCGTCCCCGATAATATCGCAAGCCCAGTCATCAGCACTTCAGTGTTGACATAAATATCAAATATATCGTCATTTCTATAAAGTTACTGTTTGAAGACGTATGAATTATTCGAAATACTAATGTTTTGTTTTAACCTATGCATATAATACCTTATCCGTATTGCACATTTTTTGGAATTTTGGGATTTCAATGCTCTTCAACTTTGGACTTGTTCGGCTTTCTAACTATTTTGATCCGAGCGTCACTGATAGTTTTATGTAGACAAAACGCGCGTCTGGCGTATTAAATTATAAAACTTGTACCTTGTCGCATTTGGTCAATTTCAATCAAGAACCAGGGGATAGGATGAACTAAATTGATAATTTGAATATATAATGTCAGGAAAGTTAACTTTTGATTACTCGTTGGATTGTCTACTTTAATAATATGCAATGTCAGTTTCGGTACAGACAATTTAAAGATGGACGTACATTATATGCATATGTTAGATATTTGTCAATTTATAGTGTACAGCTTAATTTTGAAAAAAAAAAACCAGATATATATATATATATATATTATCTATATAAGGTATCAAAAATTATATATATCTGTATAAGGTATACAAAATTTATACATCAATTTGTCAAAACGTCAATAACCTAACATGCTTAGTAACTACAGTATCACAAGGTAGTAAAATCTTTATAAGTAATGCAATAACTCTTATACATGTTATATATTAAATGTGTCTTAACTGGTTTTTTTCTTTCTTCTAAATTTACCTAATTCAGACATGTCAGAAGCGTTTAAAAAAAGATTTAAACTCAACATTACAGCTTAGTCATGATATTCATTAGGATATGAAAACTTTTTGTTTTGATATATTTTAGAAGTGTTTAAGCAATTTTATAGAAGTATTGCATATCAAAATTTGGCATGTCAATTAAGTGCATTTGCTACAAATGACAGGACGTTTCGTTTTTGTATGTGAAGAAATTGCTGAATACTAGGCCAATTATATTCTGATGAAGATAGAGCTAGTATGATAGTATTGGTTCATTGGTTGTAAAAAGTCACTGGCTGAAAATATAAGACGCATGACGTCCATAAAGTCTACATAAGGTTAAACATTGACTCTTAAATAATGACTCATTTAAAAAAGTTTTGGGAAGGTAACTCATTATCTAGGAACGTCATATCTAAGATTTTTTTTTTATAGATAACTTGCTTTGGGCCGGAAATGACCCGAGAGAGAAATACGTATATGAACACCTAGTAAAAATAGTTGGTACTGAGATCGATATACGAAAAAGACAACGACTTTTTATCATAACAGATATGATCACAAATAAATGTGTGTTTCTTAATACATTTATAACAAGTGGAAGTTTGGCAGAAGGACTACAATTGCCAGACAGTGACCTCGATATAATGATCGTAATCGGTAACGTAGACGTACTACAAAATGAAAGGAATATCAAGTACCCAATACATTGTACAACACTTATCATGGAGACAGATATTGATCATCCAGGATTTACTAGACTTCGAACGGTAGCAGCAAATGTTGGGGAATCCATTGTTGTTCTAGGTGCCGATGAAAAGCATTATGTATCAGTAAACAGCTTTATTGATAGTCATAAGAAAATGTGTAAAATTCCGTTCTCTTTACACGGTCCATGTCTATCAGATGAAGAACAGACACATGATTTTGCATTCTGCCTATGGAGTAGATATCTTCCTCACAACATGATGCCATGGGCATCCCGTCGTCGACGTCAATGGCCGTCTAATTTTGTTATTGACAGTATCATCAATTACGGATGCTTGCTAGTACCTATAGGACCTAAGACATTATCATATACCGACAAATTATGGAGATTGTCCTTTTCTTTGGCATAAAAAATACTTGTTCATTCGTTTAATTTCACTCAACTCATCTGCTACGGTCTTCTCAAATTAACATTAAAGCGAATAGTTAACAAAAAAGATCATGTCAGAGACTTACTGTGTTCGTACTTTCTTAAGACATCTTTATTCTGGGTTTCAGAGGAAGTGGATATTGACACATTTCAATTACCGAACTTATTCAAATGTTTTTTTTTCTCTGTTTAAACAAATTAAAAGCATGGATAATTAACTGTTATTGCCCGAACTATTTTATACCTGAGCATAATATGTTCTTAGGAAAGATCACTCCATATAACAGTAAACACCTACTGAGTGTGATTAATAGCATACAGTTTGACGGAATTGTTGGATTGGTGAATAATCTCTTTCCGCCCGAAAAAAAATGTTATCAGTTACTATGTTCAAACAAGGAACATTCATCAATTATGCTAGATTTCCTATTTTACAGGATTTGCACGCTATTTTCTACTTCAGATATTTCACATTCTTATAAAATACAGATATTTATCAAATCATTACTTAAATCCGAATCGTCTTTATTTATTATTGGTGTATGTAAACATCAATATGCGAATATTTGTCTTTATGCAGCACAACAACTACCTTCACTGACCACAACTACAACAACCACAAACTACAACATACATAAACTGTATCATAGACATTTACAAGACGGTTTGCAGACAAACGCTGTGTCTGGATGGTTGTTATATGCGTCGTTTTATTATGTTATAAAACAGTACGGTGCAACACTCAGCCTATTAGATTATGTTCTATCAAAGTGTTCACCTAATAGTGTGGTGTTTGGACGTATTTCTAGTACAAATGAAGATTTAGGCTTTGGCAACTATGATTTACGATATATAAACATGTATAGACAAAATGTTAATTCTGAAATGTCATTGATTGACAGGATGAAAATAGCCGTTTTAAGCAATATTACGTTCCTACAACACTCGTCATTAATACCAGAGGAACTACAGCTAGAGGTGAAAGACAATGCATTTGACATACATCCTGTGATCTTGTCTTACTGTCTAAGATTTTTATGTTATCACCATATTGGTGACATGTTCAGTAGCCAACAGGCTTTACGCGATTTACATTCAACATTATATAACGATACATATGAGATAAGAGTAAATGATGCTTCAAATTCATATACTATACTTGGAGTATGCTATGAGATTTACGGGGATAAAACCGCGGCCTTTCAGAACTATGAAAATGCTTTGCAATTTGATACTGACATTTGTCCCTCAGCCGAAATACGGAAAGCAAAACTGTTGGATGTATAATATGAACTTATTGTTGTAATGAGAGGATTCTATCGAAGCTAACTATGCCCATGTCTTACATAAAATCACTTACTTCTGCTAGGAGACTGCTCTATTTAGGGGTGTTAGTTTTGTAATAACACAGTACATACAAATATTGATACAATGTAGACCATACCTGATACGTACGGTTTCATACTTCAGCTAAGTGATAATATACGCAATATGTTTTAACTGAATGGAAAAAGGAATACATTTCCTGAATGACTCGTTTTTGTTGATCGGTTATAATTAAGAACCAGTGTAGTTTTTTGACATATTTTTTAATAATTAGGTTGTCAATTTACTTTGTTATTCCTTTAATTTACATTTAACACTGTCAGTGTAGTGTGTTTATTTGATGATTCTTCATAAAATAATTTCCTATTTTCAAACAGAAAAGGATAAATAAGTCGTTTTTTTTTTTTTGCTTACTTCGTACATCATCTTATTATCCATAATGTCAGTGCACCAGAACATGAAGATACCAACATCGCAGATAACATCATATATTGTAGACGAAAGTACTAAATAATGATGATAGGGATTAGAATGACACACAAAAGATATTCAAATTTGAACAAAGTCCCCAATCCCCAGTTGTCAATAATCAGGATAGGATTGAAATGTCATTTTATTAATCGATAAACTTTATTTTCAGGATCAGCTAATTCATCTGCTGCCTTATACCTGTTTATAATATCAATCTTTATGAAAACATGTATTATGTGTAACAATATATCATACATATAGATATAAGAAGATGTGGTATGAGTGCTAAGAGACAAGCCACAATTTGTTAAAAAACATTATATGTTTCGATACGAAGCATTCGCTCACACCGATAGGTAAGATATAAAGAGCTCAAACATATGACTTGTGTAAAACCATTCGAAATGGAAAATCAACTGTCTATACTTTAATTGATATATATATATATATATATATATATATTGTTGAGTTAGATTACTGACAAATGAAAAATACATTGTGTATAAAAATAATAATATAACATCTACACACGCTTAAAAAAACACGTGTCTCATGTCTATCTCTAGATTAGCCTTCCGTGACAAGGTAACACTACGACTATTGAAGTTATATTTTTTATATAGCGGATGTGGTCGAGTGGTCTAGAGCGCTGGACATGAGGCTAAGCGATTGGTGCTGTAGTGTATCAAAGGTGTGAGTTCGAATCCCGCTGAGGGACGAACAAAAAATTGTCAGTAGAAAAACTAACTCTAACACTGTTTGGAGTAATTTTCAGACTTATATATATATATATATATATATATATATATATATATATATATATATATATATATATATATATATATATATATATATATAAAACCAGAAACGAAAAACACATATGACCCACACCAACAAACGACACCTACTGAACATCAAGTTCCTCACATAGGACAGATGCAAACAAATGCAGCAGGTTTAAACGTTATATTAAGTACCAATATTCACCCTTAACCAAAACAATAGTCTAACATCACAACATAGGAAAACACCCTATAAAATATCAATTTAAATGTCTCAACTCAATCAAAGACATATACACACAAGTGAACATATGCAAACTGATTTGCTTCAAAAGACCATGCGTCTTAAAAACAATAAAGCCTAATGAGGATCTAAGGGAAGCAGTCAACAACACGATATCAACGTAGATTTTGTTTGAACACTGCGCTTCACAGAGTGTTCACGGTCATTTTATCATGAAATGAAAACAATTATGGAAAATATAAGGTAGAACAAAACATTGATCTTTAGAATACACATTCATACATAAATTAAGTCTATTATAGACAAAGTAGGACATATACACCAGTTTATTGTAATACGGTATAAACATCTGTAAGTATTGAGCCATATGTCAATAGAAATAAGATAATCGGTAGTAAACAGATAAAACATTGTGTAACACTATATTGGTTCGCCAAGATGTTCGACTAATAAAATTGAGAATGGAAATGAGGACTGTGTCAAAGAGACAACCACCCGACTAAAGAGCAGAAAACAGCCGAAGGCCACATTAGGTCTTCAATGCACCAATAAACTCCCGCACTCGGAGGCGTGCTTCAGCTAGCCCCTAAACAAAAATTGTGATAATGGACGGCATACTTAACTCTTAAACATAAACAAGAAACTATGATTAAAAATCATAAAAGACTAACAAAGGCCAGAGGCTTCTGGCTGGGGAAAGGCGCAAACACACGACGGGGTTATACATGTTTATTGAGATCTCAAACCTCCCCTGCCCTTTAGCCAATGTAGAAAAACAAACACTCATCAATACGCACAGTAAAACTTAGTTCATAAGAAATCCGAGTCCGATGTCAGTATAGGTAACAAAAGAAACTAAACAAAATGACAATAATACATAAATTCACAAAGGACTACTGGCAGTTACTTACATGCCAGCTCAGAACACAAATTCAACTGATTGAAAAATTATATCTTCATCATACCCTAGTGATGTAATACACACAACTTTCTCGCTAAAAAGTAATACGTTGTTACATACACGAGCGAATCTTTTAAGTTGAGATATATAAACACCATAAGATGGTAAAAAGGGAACGTCACCATCTAAAAATGCATAATTAACGATTAGAAATGAAAAAATCATCTTTTTATCATACATTTAAGTTTTGAGTTTCCCATCAATGATATATATATATATATATATATATCATCAAGATTGAGGAAAGGGTAGTGTACATTATTAGTGTTAGCTTAAATATAAGTTAGTTCAATAGGATAATTTTTTTAGTATACATACTGAAGTCGTCATTATTGAGAGCCAATTTATCATCCAAATATCTGAAAGTATTGGTAATTTTTTGTATCAGATGTTGTTTCGATGGGTCTCTGCTAATTTTAGTCATAATAATACAGACACAGGTCCACCATAAGTGGTGCACATTACGTCCCCATTGGAATTCCTATAACTTGACGTTATACGGAATCTAAAAATCTTATAAATATATTTCAAAAGGACATACTACAATTACTTTTACAATAAAAGATAAACCTCAGAAATGCTTTAGAATTATGTTTGTACAACCAACGGTGTAAATTATATGCAAACTAAAAACAAATCAGTAGATCTACTTCAACATGTTTCTAAACCTGCAATCACATTCTTTGTAATTTTGTTTGTGAAGTTATATCCAAAATTACAATTTTCTTACGCTTTACACTACTATTACTCGCGGAAAAACGACATCATTGACACTTTTGAATTTAACGGTCACTATGACACATTGGTTGAACGTTACGCTGTGTCGGTGTCTAAACTCACTACTAGTCACATGTTTATTCGAACTTTAAATTTAGATACCAGCTAAGGACGTCTGGTCAGAAATCTTTTACCGATTGTGTATTATTCACGCATGCGACATTGTGACTGGGTGTGAATCTGCATGATAGGTAGTGTATGCATGTTACCTTGATTTGTTTTTTTCGATGTAACTACTGTCGTTTCAATCTCTTACAGCATCTGGGCCCGGTTGTTCAAAAGGCTGGATAAAGTTATCCACGGGATAAGCTGGTCCACTGGATAAATGTTTATCCAGTGGATTGCTATCCAGTGGTTAAATTGTGTGGTTCAAAAACTGATTAAGGATTGTCTAGCTAACCACTGGACAAAATGCTATACACAGGACAACTCCCATAACCAGATCACTCTTAGTAATATATTTCATGCTCTTTTTCATAGTTAAAAATTAAAAAAACAGGGGGAAAAATCGTCCTACTCGGATCTACTCGTAGTTTTCATTGAATCATCGAAATCATTTAAACGAACTGCTGACTGGAGATGATTTCCGGTCTTCATGCTAGATAATGGTTAGATTTTTTAGAATGAAAATTAAACATATTTGTGACAGGACATTCCCGTATTTAATATTCATGGATTAAAAGTGACATTTTAGCAGACCGTAGAAGAGTTGTTTATACTACAACAGTTCCTTTTTTTTTAATAAATTTCAATATTAAAAACCCTGCGACACAGACGTTTATCATGTCAAATCATGAACATGTCTTTTGTAGCGTGAAAACTGCAAAACTTTGTTTATAGATATAGGACGATATGGTGTGAGTGCCAATGAGACAACTCTCCATCCAAATAACAATTTATAAAAGTAAACCAATATAGGTCAATGTACGGCCATATAATCTCCGCGGAATGGTGGTTTCTTTATAACAGAAACACATTTTGAATAAAAATTCTTTAATTGACAGATGGATATTGATGTTAACATTAAATTTTCGTACATCTTTACCTTTGGAAACATGTATTTTGTTTTATAAAGGACGAAGTCGTTGCATGGAATGTATAAGTAGGCTATTCATCTCCATTGACGCTTTAAAGAAAAGTGCTTTCTTTCACTTCCGCATTTCTATCAAGTAAGGCGTGCCAAGTTAATATTAAAGGCATCTATTATCATTGATGGCGAAAATTATTACAAAACTGTATAAAAACTACCTACATTTTAGTTTATACGACATAAGAATTAAGACGCCATGTTCAAATTTTAAAATTATAATTTTGTAAGTGTAACAGTAATAAAGATTAAACAAAAATATCCCAGTGTATTTGTCATAGTGATATTTTTTTTATAATTTGCAATTGTTCTTTAATTTATACATTTCTAATAATTTTTATTAGAAAGCGAACTGACCAGTATTTCTGATTATTTATTTTGCGCTTTCCAAATCGAGTTGAAAAATTTACACGATATGAAAAACAACTCGTATCTTATTGTTCATCAACAAGTGCTTTGGCCTAGATTCTCCTACGTCAAATCTTTTGTGACGTCATGTTAAATATTCAAGTAAAAGGCGTTCTTAAATTTGTGTATTAACTGATTTTTTTTTTTCACTTCAATATTACACAATAACAAAGAATGCAACTGTAAAAAACGTTTAAGACAAACTTTAATCGGTTCGGTAACTGGAATGGCATAGCTTCTGTGGGTAGGTCTATTCAAATCATCACAAAGCAAAATTGTTAAAACTTCTATGCTAGCTTCAGATAATATTTACCTAGTCTGAAATTCAGACTCTATATATGGTTCACCATGAAATTCACTATTTATGCGTGGTTTATATGTCTGCTACACATCATATCATACAACAAATGGGCAGCCATACTTATCCCCTGGAGCAGAACTTATCCGAACCCCCAGACACTGGACAAATTATGTCCGTGGTTAAGCTATTTTATCCACTGGACAATTTTTGAACAACTGAATTTGTCCAGTGGACAAAAGTTATCTAGTGGATACATACTTTATCCAGTGGATAACGTTATGCAGCCCTTTGAACAACCGGGCCCTGGTATCTTTTGGTGTTTATATTGTTTCAGATAAGGGTGAAGGTACCGCTGCAATTGTTTGTACCTGTCCAAAGTCAGAAATCTGATTTCAGTAGTTGTCGTTTGTAGATGTATTCATAACATAAGTGCTTCTCGTTTCTCGGTTTTGATATAGATTAGACCGTTGGTGTTCTCGTTTGAATGGTTTTACACTAGTAACATGTGGGACCCTTTATAGCTTGCTAATCGGTGTGAGCCAAGGTTCCGGGTTGAAACCGTACTTTGACCTAGATATACTGGTTTACTTTAACAGATGGATAGTGAGTTGTCTCAAACCGCATCTTTTTATATCTATTTATAGACTGAGTAGTCTAAATAGTTCATCTACTCTATCAATAGCATGAAAGTACAGCATTCGACACACAAATGAAAGTACTTTTATACTGTCTATGGCACCTAGTAACATACATCTTGACGGAAAACTGTAAAACATAGAACGCAATGTTGTATAAAATCTACAGAATATGTTACCATGATATAGCCATGAAAGGAACCGTAAGATATCATGTAAACAATATATCATAGTACCTTATAATAGATCTGTAAATAATATACATGTGTTTTCCTTGTTTGACAAATTGCAATACACATACAAATTCATCTCTTGGAACATGCATAGCAAATAATTGAAACTACTCACTCATATCTGTAACATATTTACAAATGGATATTTCACGTTTTGAGGTTACAAAAAAATACATTGGCTAGAGGTAAAGGAGAAGTTTGAGATCTTACAAAACACGTTTAACTCTACATCATGTTTGCGCCTGCACAGAGTCAGGAGCTAACGACCTTTGTCAGTCTTGAATGGTTTTTAATTTATTGTTCATTTATAAGTTTTGGAGTTTTTATGTGACGTTAATTTTTACTGAACTAAAACATATTTTTGTTTATTAAGGAGCCAGCTGAAGCCATCCTTCGATTACGAGATTTTATTGATGTGACGAAGACCCATTGGTGACATTAGGCTGTTTAATATCTGCTCATTGATCGGTGTTATTTAAACATGCATTAAACTGGTTTTGTAACCTTTTTTGTTAATAGGAATTTATTCAACATGCGTAAAACAATGAAAACAAAACGTAATAAATGTATTGTGCTTGAAGCGCTGTTCAGTTTACATCCGTGATGGCAAAAACATTACTGAAGTTAGTGATGAGTTGATAGCTATAAAACCACTAATTCAGGACCGGTCGGAGAGAAAGTTGTACATATTTGAAACAAAATAGTTCCTACGCATAGCTGTATCTTTGTCAATAGTGGGAATATTTGGGTAGTTTAAGTATCAAATGTAAGCTTGGGGACTTGGGGTTACTGAAGTAACCTTGTTGAAAGTTTCTTTAAATAACAAAGAAGTATATGAAATTTTAATAGAACTCATTTGACGTGTTGTTCAGATGAGAAGTTTCTGTTTTTGTACTATCAAATTTCCGGGAACCAGGAAATTTCGTAAAATTGTGACAAGCTAAGTAAGAATCAAATATGAAATATGAATCATTGGAACTTATCTATATCTTTATTTTTGTAATTTAACTTAAATGTATACAGATTATCAGCATACTAATCTATATATGATATATTTTAAAGTCTGTAAAATTTCAGGAATAATTAAAAGCTGTACATGATTGACGTGAAAAACATGCAACAGACATTTGCAAAACATGTAGATACCACACACCATTTTGATCTTACATGCATCGTGACGGTGATATTACATGTGCAGTGTTTTGTTTTTCATTTAAGTTTTAATCTTTTTGTTCGAGTTTGATCATGTTTTTTCGTGTTTTCCTTATCTTCGAGGAATGTAAATTAAGTTCAAACCAATCATTCTTTTTTTGAAATACTGGTGAAAAGTGAAATAAAAGGATAAATGTAATAGACAAGATAACATGACTAACTGTTCGTTACATGTAAAGAAACGTTTAGGGTCACCATATGAGTCTTCAAATCAACAACTTTAGTCTTGGAATTTATAACTTAAATCTTGGAATTATCAACTTGAATCTTGGAATTTTCAACTTTAATCTAAGAATTTCCATCTTTCATTTAATGAAATATCAGCAATAGACATGGAAATTCCACTTTTCATGTTGAAATATTCATCTTCAACCATTCTTAAAAATAACAAAAATTGATGTCTTAAGAACGCTTCCGGTGTTATACACTTATTATCAACAAAACATTATTATATAGGGAGTTCTAATAACAATAACATTAACGGTACCAATTTTTCTGCACCAGATGCGCATACAATACATGTCTCTTCAGTGATGCTCGTGGCCAAAATATGTAAAATCCAAAGCTTATATAAAAGATGAAGAGCAATAATCCAAAAGCTCCAAAAAGTAGAGCCAAATCCGTGAAAGGAATCACAGTAAAGTTGAATAGTAATTAAATGTTTTTATTTCAAGCCTCTTTAGGTATGTATAATCTTAGGAATGCATTCATAAACTACTTTTTGCATGTACATACACCTAGCAAAATACAAGTTAATGAATGAAAAAGAATATTTTGAGAATGAACAAATGTTTCTATGTCTAAGTTTGTTCGAAAACGGTACACTGTCAGGTTGTGTTGCCATGATGCATTCGAATGAAGCACGATTGTTTTTATACACAATCCGTATCAATAAAATAACAGAAGTTTTAGTATCAGTTGAGGATCATGGTTTTTCGATTGAAGTCATCAAGATTTATTAATGTGACTAGATGTTTCCGTGTTTATTTGTCGGAATGTAAAACCGAAATCGTTTTTGGCAAAATGTTAAACCGAGACTTTATATAAATATGATAAACACAACAGGTATTACTGTATATCAGAGATATATCTCATTCGCCATATATTATTAGAGGTTATGTTATACAATCTCAATTTATTGTTATAATTATTTTATTCCACATTATTACATAAAATATTTAAATATACATACGAATGAATAAATCAACGAACATGTGGTCATCTAATTTCTCTCCCTAATGTTATCATTTTAAAACTACATTACTTTCATATGTTTAACATGTTTAAAGAACAATATATGTTTTTTCGAATGACATCCAGGTTTTTCATGTTTTAATTGAGTATAAAAAAAGTTTTACAAGATTGACTTGATCGTATCTGACACAATGAACGGTATGTTTAGTTTGTAATGATATCCAACTTTGTCTTTTCTTTATAATGTCACCCAACTGATCAGACTTATGTAGGCACATCAAGCTTTTGATGTACATAATGCAGTGTTGGTTAGTTTTGTATGATTCGATGCAATGTTCGTCCTGGTTCATGAAATATTTGAATAAGACTAAAAGAATTTACACAAGGACTTCATGTTGATATGTTGATATTGATAAATGATTGAAACTTCAATTTATTCCGATTCACGCTTAAAAATCATTGTTTTCTTAATATAATTACTTCTAACACAATGATACATCACCGCTGTGTATGGAAACACAAAAAAGATACATACAAGAACATTCTACAGCATGATCAATATATACATGTGTTATTTTATTCAAAGATAATACGACAAAAATTACAATCTCCATCAATACTTTTACAGGGAAGCAGTTTGTAATTATAAGAGATAGTATACAACAGACATAAAATTACAATTTCATTTTTTAGATGAAAAATCTTCAGATTAACTACATATACATACCTCCATATTTGTATTAGTTTGAATTCTTTTAGATTTATGTATATCCAACATTACCTTTACCTGTATTGATAAATAGTGTACAAGAATAATACAAATTGGTGTATCTTCTGCAACACCGGTTCCGGTTCTTGATTCTTGTTAAAAGAATGATACACATAGAAATCTTACACGAGCACCACTCTCCCAAATGGGAAATGATTTTGTCTGAAAACTCAATACTTTAATACCAAACATTTAGATGTTTTCCATTTCACAATTTAAGCGGAGATATTTCAACTAAATTGTTTCCCTTAATTATCAGTCTACCATTTATTTGTAGCTTCTATTTTTTAACTTGATACTAAAAGTATGCAAAAAATTATACTGATTTGATTGGGCTATAAATGAGTTTCTGAATACATTTACTGAATTATCTGCAGAAAAATACTTGAAACAGTGAATTAAGACCCATGAAGACAATTCAAACTCAAATTGCTTATAGAAACAAAGCGTGTAATATTATATGATTATAATTTTATGTTTTTCTCAGATTAATCGTTAAAGTAATTTATTTACAGTTTACAATGTTGCCGGTTGGTAAACTAGGCTTGAATCTGATTTGTTAGTGGATAAAACTAACAGTTTTCCTGTGGATGGTCCATGTACTTAGTTGTTCCAGGTACACTAGCGACTACAAACTAAAAAAACAGGCTATCATGATAAATCTAAGATCGGTACAATTTCGATAAACAACGTCAATCAATAAATGAATTATATAGAATTTGTTTATCTCCAAAATTTCATATCTTCAAGAGTTCAAATAACAACACATCAGAATATTTAATTTGACAGTAGTGCTCGTCCAGAACGTTTTGAATATCTAAATTGCTCACTGTAGCCGTACATACACACATACACGTATATACAAATACACACACACACATGTGTTAATACTTTTCTTCTCACGTCAGCAGATTAGCGTTATCAGGACCGTGAACTGATGCATCGAGATTTACAAAACGTCATCGTCAAAGTCCTTCTTGCAACTTTCATTCTTAAACAAAAAATGAATGGACTGAGAGAATATACTATAACTTGAAGAAGCGTTTTCAAAACATTGATTATCAATATGTACTCACTATCTGCACATTGAATCTCTAAAGCTGTCGCTGTAATCGAAATTGGGCAATATAGTACTGTATAAATGAGTATAATGATAGAGGCGATTCGAGATTGTGATTTCTGCCCTGCAGTTTGTGGAAGCTTATTAGATGCAAACAGTCGAATTACTGATGCGACCATAGCAGTAATCAGAAGAACACTTACTAGAAAGTTCAAAAATATTAAATCAATATATTGTATAAGAAAAATGTGCATTGTTGCACTTGGAGCATTAAACTCACATGGTCGGATGCCAAAAAAACTTAACATAATCTCTAATAAAACACAAAGACAATATATACAAACTAAAACAACACGGATATTCTTTTTTGTATGGTACACTTGTGCTTTCAGGGGAAACGATGTCATAAAAATACGTTGACATGCCAAAACGCATAAATGAAGGCATGTTACATTTTCAATATATGCACTAAATTTGGATATCATACACAAATTAAGTTTTAACTGAAGAAAATTCATATTAATGATATTAGGACAATATGCAAAACTTTCGAAATAAAAAGTCAAACCTCGAAACAAAGATACGAATGAAAATGAACGTACTGTTATAAAAACAGGTATGCGAAAGAACTTGTTTAGGACAGGAAGAATAATAACAAGAACATTTCCAATAAAAATGGTAGCTAAACCTGTTCCTAGTATACTGATAAAAACAGCTTTACTTATCATATTGGAAAAAATTGTTTTACATATTCCAATAAGGCCTTCTTCATGTGTATACATGTTGCCAATCGTCATATTGGGAAGTAATGGTGATATATTTGGAAATAATGATGATATATTGGCATCGATGAGTTCTACATCCGTCTTCGTCACAAAGTCAAAAACTCCAGGTTTTGGGTTGTCAGTTAGTGTTGTATTATCAATCAGTTGCATTAAATTTACGATATAAAGTAGAAGTGGACACACGTTGCCTATCGACATTGCGGTACCCTGAAATAATATAAAATATAATAAGATGCTATATATGATATTGATATAGAAAGGTCAAAGAGGACATTTGTTTTTAATAGTAATTAACCTGGTGCGTTAAAGAGTATACATATTTCAAGGGGACATTCAAACAAAATTGAAAATAAACTGTTAAGAAATGACAAAAAATTTGGCCTTTCACCTTTTTTCTTCGAGTGTCTCTTATTAGTCTATTATAGACAAAACACGCGTGTATAAAACCTGGCATCTATGATGTTTTGATTTTACTGACTTAACACTGCAAAATTGATAAATTGTTTCCGTAAGTTGTTGGTTTATTGATGTAGCATGTTCATATGTGTTATTTCATATCAACATAGATACAGCGACTAAAAGTTGCATCACCTGAAAATTGTATTGTAGTTAACATGGTTAATTTGTGATGGCAATCAACAACCAGTGATTTTACTTAAATATATCGACTTGTCGGTTTGCTAAATCTTATTTTTTTTTCTTTTATGTTAAGGAATTATTTCTATTTAGGTTATTCACATTATTTCAGTCAATGTAAAAAGAAGAATAACAAAAAAACTGAACTCCGGGAAAAATAAAAAAAACAGAGTCCCTAATCAAATGAAAAAATCAAAATCAAATGAATGGTAACAACTGTCATATTCCTGACTTAGTACAGGTATTTTCTTTTTTAGAAAATGATGGATGTAACAAAGAAGCACAACATGGCATATAGATCAAGCATATTAGCAAAATGACAGACAAGAATAACGGAACTAAACTAAACTGTCAAACCAGTTGGTGGTAAAGCGATCTATGAAACAAGTGAAACCCACTACTTTCTTCGAACTACACTCGTATTAAGAAAGGAACAGAAAGTATCGGTACCGTTGACTATTGACATCGACTTTGACAGTTAAAATGAAGGGTTCGTCTTAGAATAATAAAAGGTACTAAATAAATGTCCAGGTAATTTTGCAAATAACAGCTGAACAACATTTTACACAAACAAATAATCAAATAAAGTTTGACTTCTGTTTAAAATCCTACTCAATACCACAATTTGTCTGTTATTTGGAAACCGTTATAGGTCAATATACGGTCTGCAACACGTAGCCTTGGCTCACACCGAACGCCAAGCTATAAAGGACCTCTATATCTATAATAAATTAAAAATAAGCAATATAACTAATTGCAAAGTGAAATTATTAGATCAGGGTTATGATATCGTCGAATTAGATGATAGTATTACTGTAAAAGCAAATCAAAACGAAGGAAAAAGAAAATATTCAGTTTTAATAACGAAATTTAACCAATATATACGTAAAATTAAGAAACGTATAACGAAACTCTGGCAATTAGTACAGTTTGGTTACGATCATGACGAGTGTGTTGAAATATTCAATGATGTACCAATAATTGCGTATAACAAACAAAAACTTGTTGGAGATATGCTTAGTATAACAAACCTAAAGATTTAATCATAAAACTTTATGATTAAATCTTTAGGTTTGACCCCTGACGATGTCAGATCTGTCATATTAACCAGATCTCATGATTATGTGATAAAATAAAAAAGTATCAATATATACATGCATAATTTTTATATTTTTTATTCTTAGATAATTAATCTTAAAATAGCCATCACAAGCTTTAACTGCCGAAGCCCTAAACTACCGTCAATTCCTATCATGCAATATTGAATGCGTGGTTGCATGGATATCTTATTATAATTAAATAAAATTATTTATCCTTAACCGGCACTCGATTGTCCAGTAGTTGTTACCGAAATTGTGTTTTTTAAAAGAGTGCACATGACATACAAGAAACACTTGCAAATGGGCATTTCATGGGTTTTCTAAAATCATTGATTTGTTAGTCCTCCCTATGAGGTAACAAAAACATAGAAATTAAGTTGACAACACATTACATTATCCCAATTGGTTTCTTCCTGTTCTTATTTAAAAAAAATATAATATGGAAAAAAAAAATAATAATACAATAAGATACGTACCGAACTATTCCCTATAATATTTTCAATTTCACTGAAATTGGTTAGCGAAACATCCATCTTCAGGTTTTGAATTATGTCTTAGTCTTTGTGTTCTTCACGTTTGCTTAAACACAAAAAAAAATGATATAATCATTTGATAATGATCAATGTTGTTAGAAAAAAAAACCAACAAAGACATAATACATGTATGTATAATTATTTAAGGGAGAGGCGAAAGATACCCGAGGGACATCTGAATTCGTAAGTTGAAAAAAACTGAATTAGATCGCAGGTGCTCCGGAAGGGTAAGTAGATCCGGCTCAAAATTTGGCAATCGTGTATTAAAACTAGTTGAACAGATGGTTCTGTTTAGATACTATAGATAGGGGAAGATGTTGTACATGTATAAATTGGCAATTAGACAACTCTCGATCTAAGTAACAATGTATCAAAGTAAACCATTATAGGTGAAGGTACGGCCTTCAACTCGGAGCTTTGGCTCATACCGAACAGCAAGCTTTAAAGGGCCCTTACAATTACTAGACGTGTAAAACCATTCAAACGGGGAAACCAACGGTCATATTTATATAAAAACAAAAAACGAAAAACGAGAACAGACGACAACCACTGAATATCAGATTCCTGATTAAGGACAGGTGCAAACAATCTAGTATATATTTAACAGTTAAAGGGATATAGAATATATTATGGAAACAGGGAATATGTAAAACATATTAAAGAGGCTGCAACCCGATCAAATAGCAGAAAATTGCAAAATATGTAAGGCAGTAAGATTAATCTTCAAACGAAAATATATATAGTATTTTATAGATTAGAGGCGTCCAAAGAACTTGTCGAAACTTACTTTCTCAAATAACGCTCTAACCTTCAATATAGAGGCAAGAGTTTAGGAATATCTGTAATTACTTCAATGTTAGAATAATGTTACGACCAAACGGGACTAAGCTGCGAGTAAACTCATGAATGTTCTTCTTGTATTTTTTTTTGTAAGGGTTTTTATCTCCTTTGTATATCTCGACATGTTGAGTAAATTCCTTTTTAGCTGATTTTTATGATTTGTTCTAATGGTGCACTGTTATAACACTGTCCCAGCCAAGGGAGTTTTTTTCGTAATTTCTCGTTTGAATTGTTTTACATTTGTCATTTGATGGATTTTTTCTATATATACGGTATGTGTTTTGGTTATATGGAATGCGGCATTGCTAAAACTAAAACTGCCCGTGGATGCTTAACCTTCTCAAAAACTTGGGACATTCGTGAGAAAGCAGAAGGCAAATTACGGAAGTCATTCGAAACTTTAATTGTCACGGTTGTCATAGTTGCTAATTGGAATTAGTCAATTTGTATGATTTTTACGATGAAAACATTATATGCGCTGATTGTCTAGATTTAGCAGCATCCGTAATGTCGAGTTTACTTTGATAAATAGTATATACTACCTTTGACGAAATATTAACATTTCAAGACAGAATATCAGTCTAATATATGTAAGTGAAGTGTACAAACTTGGCCAGATTATAATTTCAATTAATCTTTGATAATACCCTGTATGAATTCTGTGTTATATGATTGGAACATATTTATGTTGTTTCAAAACTATAAATAGTTTGATTTAAGATACTCATAATATGTAACAATCCATATCCGATTTTATAAATACATTCAAAATGTTTTCAAATACCAGCATTTACGGTTGAGAATTACCATATAATTCATTAAACGATTCGGAACATCTCTAGTGACCGTAATATATCGTACTTTATATGAAGTTTGCATAGATAATTTTTTTGGCTATTTGAAAACATTATTTATGTCATCAAGCAGTGACAATGTCGCGTCTGAATATACACTGAGTTGTATTCTACATTTTTATTCTGAAACGGAAGCTCAACATATAATATAAATATTAATTTCGGCTTTACTTACTAATTATCTTGCGATTAAGTAAACTATCTGATATGAATGCGCACAACTTGTTCTTATAGAAAGATTTTAAAAAGACATACTTTTATAGTAGCTAGTGTGTAAGTAAAAATTTATATTGTAATAGCAAAACAATCATAACCCGCCAAAATTTTTTTTTGCAGATATTTTTGGTTTTAGCATCTATACATATCTTTCAACCTTGATAAATGAATAGTTTTGCATTGATTATAAAACGGATGCGAAAGACGCTAAAGGGACATTCAAGTAGAAAATGAATCGACAACGCTGTGACTAAATAAAGGAAAAGACCAACAGACAATCAACAATACTCAACACACAACACATAGAAACTAAAGACTAGGAGCACGACAACAAACAAACTGGGGATGATATCAGGTGCTGTGGAAGGACAAGCAAAAACCGCCCCACACGTGGTATCCATCGTGTTATACATGTAATTGCAAACTAGGTGATCAATGCTATTCAGTTGGTCAAAATCGGGGAAACGGGGACGTAGTGGATTGTAGTTTCGACAATTGGAACATAATACTAGGTAAAACAAGTAATCAAAGATACCAGGATTTCGTTTCGTCTACATAAGACTCATCAGTGACGCTCATATCAAAACAGTCATAAAGCCAAACAAGTACAAAGTTGAAGAGCATTGAGGATTCAAAATTCCAAATAGTTGTGCCAAATACGGCTAAGGTAATATATGCCTGTTAAAATAGCATTTAACATCAGTCAATCACTCAATTAAACAATGGATATTGAACCAATAGAATTGCATTACTTTCAATTTCGTTTAAAAAAAGATATTACCTGAAGTCTGCTTGCTTCTTTTGATGAACTCTTCCAAACTTCTGTGGAACCGAGTTCAGTAAGTAAAACTGCGAACAGATAACTTTAACTTACCTCTGTGGAACCGAGGTCGTAAAACTGAATGCAGATAACTTCAACTAACTTCTGTGGAACTGAGGTCGTAAAACTGTATGCAGATGTCGTCAACTAACTTCTGTGGAACTGAGGTCGTACAACTAAATGCAGATAACTTCCCCAAACGTTGTGAACGTCTCATATAAGAGTTTCAATTTGTATTTGTTATTCAAACAAAAAGTTTAGCACAGGTAGATCCAGCACCTCTTATGTTAACAAAACCGTTGGTATCACTCAAGCTAGATATTGATGTATAAACTCTTATGTAGTTCTTGGTAGGGCCAATGTTTTAGTCTTAATCATGTTAATTGAATTTTAGCTTTTAGCGTGTTTGCTTTGTTTTCAGTTTGATTATGAAATCGTCAATCACTCTTTGATATTGATTTTCATTTCCTCTGCAGTATCCAGTTTTATGCCTAATATCCTTTATGACGTAAATGATTTGAATTAAACACAAATTACAACAAACAAGCACTACCCTTTATAAGATTGCTCGTTTAATATGAGTTCAGTATATTGTTAAGTACTAGAAAGGATGGATACATTTACAGTCAGATCTTAAGCTATTTAAAATATTCCCTTGTCATATGAAACTCTTAGTTACAAATTTAATTAATTAATACTAGCTTGTGTTGCAATGATTAGCTATAAGGTTTTGTTACCAATTACATCATCAATTGGTGTTCACAAAAGTCATTCTTAACGGAAATTATCTAACTTATGGATAACAAGAGACAATTTTTTGAAGAATATGAAAACAGCGTTCGATGATAAGATAAATAAGGGTTGCGACAATTGCGAAAAAGTGACATTCACTCATGCAACGTTAGCCCATTATTTTCTCAATAAAATCCATTGGAAAAATTCCAGTAACATTTTTTAAAAAGCCCTGTCAAAATATTATTGACATTTTTAAATGGATCTGAGAGGCACAATTCTATTTAATTGTAAATGGTGTAATTGTCAATCGATGACCATGATTACAAACACAAATAATAGGATGATCGAAAAAGGAATTTACATCATGTTGGTCTCCAGCATAAACAGTAAATTACCATTATTTGTATTTAATCGCTATTTAAACGGTCCATATCAATACTATTTTAAAGTTAAATATTTAATGGCCATTATATTGTTTTCTGATAGTACAATCAGTAATTAATAACCATAATAAATATTTCAAACTATGAACTTTATAACAATCTTATGCAGTCATTCCTAGCTTTTGCACACAGTTAAGATATCTGACTGCCGTTTATTGTTTGACACTCTATTAAATATGCTAATTTGTGTTGTTTGGATACATTTCTGGTTTTCTAGTTTAGTTTATATTGAACAGATCTAACATATAATTATTACAAATATAATTTATTGAGCCACTATTGATTTTCGTTTTAATTTGAGCAATTCAACATCAAACAGTATGATAGCATATTCTGAAAAAAGAAATGTATTATTATACACAACCGTGCATAATTGAAGTCACATTCTCAACTGGTAGAATGTATTGTGTGCAATTATAAAAATTTGTAAAAATTATAAGTCGTCAATCTTATCTTCCGAGGATTAAAAAATGGAGGATTACTATTTTGATTCCAAAATTTCTTCCAATGCAAACAATATACATGAATAATGTTACTATGGAATTTATTGCGTAATAACATCTTGAACAATTAATTCTTTGTGGATTTTTCGGGGTACTTTTAAGGGATTTAATGATAGAATTTGCTGCCAATAATGATACATAACATATTTCATGTGGAATTTTTTTTTGATGAAAGGATGAGACGCGTATTTATATATCTTTATACATTAAACATAATTGGATACTAAATCTCAATTTGTGGGTGATGTTTAAGCTGTTACAGCTGCCTTAATCACTGATTATTAATATTATCTGGTCAGGTTAATTTGTTTGTCAGATTTTCACTGTTATCTTGTTTGTTCTGTTTGAATGTCATAAGCCAAAGCACATACTATTAAGATTTTTTTTAGAGAAGAACATACCATTATGATTTTCTAGGGGGAAATGGAGGGGGGTGTAGAAAGCTAATTTTTTTAAATACAAAACAAGCAATCTGTTCTCGTGATATTAAGTAAAAAATCTTTCCGTTATTCCTTTTAACCTTTCAACAAAAGTATTTATATTGACCTGTGTACGTTAATTTTTTTAGCGGCATTGTATACAAGATTATGGTTGTGTTACGAATATTGTTTTAAATTGAACCCCTCTGTATTTATCAATTATATAATTGAATTGTGTCATAGATAAAATGTATTCGTTCCTTGTATGTTCATGATCACTTGTTTGTGTTATTATGTCTTTTGATTGAGTTAAACCATACTTTAAAGTATGTATGTCCATGTTGTACCACTATTGTTTCAGGTTAGAGTAAAATTGACGCCTATTCAAACGTTTAACCCCACTGCCTTTCTTTGCACCATTCCTTAGTTAGAAACCTGATATCAAATGGTTATCGTTTGTTGGTGTTAGATATATATTATACAGATTATTCCAGAACAACTATTTACTCGGATGAAATTTAATTTAAAACTGTATTTACAACATGCATTTCAAACATTAGAAGTAGATGATTCCAGCCTGTGTTTGAGTTTTGTAAAGAACTCCGTCGAGAGTTATAAGAGTTCATGATGGGGAAACCTATATTTCTGGACATTTCCGAATGAACTCTATATTCGTTTGATGTGTTTTATCTTTTGATTTTGCCATTTGATTAAGGACTTTCCGTTTTTAAATTCTACTATCCAAAAGTATTTTGACAGAGGCAGGTCAATTGTTAGACAAACTACTGAACAAAAAGATACCAATAGAAATATCAGTGAATCATGACGCACTGAAAGCAATTGAGTAAGAATTGGAAAGTAAAAAAAAGTGTTTAACGGAATCGAGGACTTCTATCTTATGGTTGTCATTTTGCGAATTGTTTGCAATTCTTAAACGATTTCTCTTGGCTGAATGAACTGGTGACTAGAAAATACATCTGACGTCAATCCAAGAAATGCTACCATACTTAGCTGCTGCTGGCCATAATTTGTATACCAAATCATATTATACTTATTTCACTGATGCTGAACCGAAAACAAAACATCCACGATTTTGTACCTTTACATTGAAGATCATTGAACAAATAGCAGACAAATACCAAAAAAATCAGAGTAAACATGCGATATATATTAAAATGACATCAAATATATATAAAGTTCAATTCTATCATTTAACGTCCTGCATCACTCTACAATACTCATCTTATCAAAAAGCAAAACATAAAGCAAAAAATATAATTATTGGCATCTTTTTTGTTGCTTACAAAAATATTGCAATCTAAACATTCATTCCTTTCAATTCATACACGCATCAAGCAATTCGTCATATGGTATCAAACGTACTCTATTATAAAAATAGTACAAACATATTCAAAACTAAAATATAGCTTGATGTTCGGTGTGAGCCGAGACTCCGTGCTGAAGACCGTATTTTGACCTATAATGGTTTACTTTTATAAATTGTCTTGAATATAGAGTTGTCTCATACAACATATTCTTATACATGTTATATCTATAGTTATTTCATATTAATGGTGTTACATCATCTTCTTATACAAGGGGAAATATTGCATTGATTTTATAATTTTTAAAAGTTAAATCATTATTTCATTAAGGTACCAGAATTTAATTGCCAGTACATAAACATCTAGAAATACTGAAAATATATCACCTCTATACAGGTTATGAAAACATATTTTGTCATCTGACACTGACCTTCCTTCCTTTCCGTATCTTACTATTCATCCTGATTAATAATACGTACTCCATTTTCGCAGGCCAGTACAAGATGAGAGGCGAAATAAACTAAAAGTAATTTAAATTCATAAATCGAGGGAACAACAGACAATGTAATATTATAACACAACATATTTTGTAACTGTGCATTCTTTTCGACATAATTATAAGCAATTTGTTAATTTATCAAGCTTTTAAGTTGTGTAAAAACGATTCATCATTCGGTATCATTGCCTGAACTTATTGAATAAGAAGAAACAGCAGTTCTCCGATGTTCAAATCTCTTTCATCTCATATAAATATACAAACCGATATAATGAAAAATGAAGATCAGGAGTCTTTGACAGGATTATCGTCTTCCGAAATGCCTGTTTCACCCGCCATGCAATTCCAGACTCATTCGAAATGTCATGGCAGATAATAAGACACTATCAGTAAAAACACGAAGATAAATATATTGTTGTTTAAAAAATCATGTAAGCGTTTATTCTACCGTTCCTTGCTATATCTGTTATCCATGGTCAATCATGTTTATTTTTATAAATATTCAAACTAAGAGCTATGAAGCAATCTGATTCAATCGATTGAACTGCAAACGTAGCTAAACCGGTTGCCTCACAGGTTTTAAAAGAGGCATCTGATATTATTCACACATCACCCGCCATGCAAAACCATTATCAGTCCAAATGTCTCAAAAGTTAAAAATGTACAATCGATAAATTTAGGTGCAATATATGTGGTAGCTAACTATTTTTTATCACAAAAAAACTGATTCCTTGTGAGATCACGTCAATATGTAATTAATTCGTGTGAGTGTCTGTAAAACTAAGTGTCGGTTCATTCGTTCATCTTCCTTACACTGCTGTAAAAATGTTAGCATTAGATCAAAATATTGTTAATAAAGTCCGTATAATAACATAGACAGACAAACAGACGGACACGCATCCGGGTGCGGATTTTCTCGCTGTGTTGAAGACTCATTGGTGACCTTCGGCTGTTTTCTGCTCTTTGACGGGTTGTCTGACACATTCCACGTTTCCATTCTCTATTCTACCCATCTACCTACCTACCGACCTACCTATCTATTAATTGAAATATGTTAACGCAAAAATAATAAGGTAGAGGGTATGTTGCTCCTAAGATATAGAAGTTGGCAACTAGAAAAATAAAATCGTCATGTTTGTCAATTATCCAAGTAAGAAGACGTCCATCTGTGTCTATTTCAACACAAAATCCAGAATACGAAGCAGACGTTGTATCTGGTAGCACATTGAAAATCTGAACGTTAAATTCAATAAATCGTATAAACTCTGAAACTGGTTATTGTGAAGAATCACCATAACATTTTTCAAAATACTTACAAGGATTTTCTACTACATGTACTATTGGCCGAATTGTATTTGTACTCATATAAAGAAGAATTGACAAGAAAAAATGAAAAATCATCTTGGAAAGCTCTTTACTTTCACGTTCAGATACATTACTGATGTTCTGTCAATCTTTAATCTACTTTTCAATGAGTGCTTACATATCATATATCCCAGTTAACTTGAGTACAAAAGTTGAAATTTGCTTCCCTCAGTTTTTGTTTATGATTTGTCTCTTCTAATCTGGTTTGCTAGATTTGAATATCGGTAAACTACAGACTCCTTTTTTTTAAGTGCAGAAAAAAACAGCATGAACATACACATGTTTTTTACCCAGCATCATTATTTTCTCTCTAATTTGTTCTTCTCTAGGAAGTCTTATACAATTATACAGTATCCATGCCGACCTTAATGATGTAATGGCTATTTAAGACTCATAGAACCACTATAATAGTTGTATTTTGTAAACAAAACCGAAAATACTAAATGCGTACAGAACGCCAAGAACGTCAATTTAGATTATGTCTCTATATAAAGATTTAACGCGATTTGTACTTTTTCAAAACTGTATCTCTATTTGCACATAATTTGAAGGTGTGAAACATTTAAATCATTGAATTATGAATTACTGATAAAAAAGAGTAAACAAATTCTAAAGGTGCAATAACATATTCTAATTCCTAGAAAAAACCGACTAAACCATGATAAAAAGCGAAAACCCCGGCTATTTTCAAAACACTACAAAAACTTCTGACTGAGCAATACGAACTGCGAAAAATATCGAAGGTATTTCAGTTTATCTGAAAGGGTAAGCAAATCTTATTTAATATTTAGCCCAATGATGTTGCACTTGGTAGACGATGATAAGTCGCATATAGACTTTGCCGCATTTTTGCGCCTGTCCCAAGTCAGGAGCCTCTGGCCTTTGTTAGTCTTGTATCATTTTTATTTTAGTTTCTTATATACAATTTTGAGTTAAGTATGGCGTTCAATATCATTGAACTAGTATATATTTGTTAAGGGGCCAGCTGAAGGACGCCTCCGTGTGCCGGAATTTCTCGCTACATTGAAGACCCTGTTGGTGACATTCTGCTTTTCTATGGTCGGGTTGTTGTCATTTTGACACATTCCCCATTTCCATTTTCAATTTTATTTGTAAAAAAGCACCAGTTTCTGAGCAGAAAGTTAGCAGAAAGTTGAGGAACTATGGTTATATTAGTCACTGTTGTTCAGTGGTTGTCGTTTGTTGGTGTGGTTGATAAGTGTTTCTATTTTTTCGTATTTTTATATAGATTATACAAATGTCTTCTTTTAGAAAAGCACTAAATGGAATGAAATCAAAAATGGCATGAATGTTCCTGATGAGGTGCTGACCAAGTGTTGTTACAGCGACACAGGCTCTTGAGAGCCTCTAGTTAATTGTCTTTGTATATTTTAACCTTTACTTTTAAGTCCATTTTTTGTAATATTCTGTCTGTCGGTATTTATACATCCCGCCATTGGGTTATTGTGCTATGGTCATTTTTTGTATTCTTTTCTTTCTTTTTGTGTGTATTTTCTTTGTCTATAGAGTGTCTATATGCCATCCATTGTTGACATAGTTGTTTGTTTTTAAAGAGATAAAGAGTATAACACATGGTGACTGCTGTACACAAATATTTGACATTTCTACCTATCATGTCTGTTTGTTTGCTGACACCTTGTTGTCAATATAATGTAATTTTATGCGACTCTCATACAAGTGAGGTGTTTAGCTAGCTTTAATTCAGGTTTAATTCACCATTTTTTACATAAGTAAACGCATGTACCAAGTCAGGAATATGACAGTTGTTTTCCATTCGTATGATATGTTTAAGCTTTTGATTTAGTCACTTATACGAATACTTAATGAATTTCGAAAGCGACTTTAAAGCACTCGTTCTAATCAGGAACTCTCAAATCTAAACATTTAAAAGCAGCCAAACTTCGAATAATTAAGTACGAGGAGAACATCGATATATTGGAACATGAACTTAATGGACAATGCTAGCTTCGGAGACCTTTCTGACTTTCAATAAAGTAGCAAGTCGGCAAAAAAAAGGAGAACAGTTGGTTTCCATATCCATGTAAACATAGGAAGTATTGTCTTTGTATTTACACTTTTTAAATGAAAACTATGCTCAATTTGATCCGATAGAAAATGTAACTTTTGACTATTAGATAATCAATATAATTGCATCGAATGATCAAACTAATTCATTGTAATTACTTTGTTTATATTTCCTTTTTTACAAATCTCATACTAAATCAGTCTTGTCTCTGTCTGTGTAGAAGAACTAACAGATCACACGAACCATTCAGTTTTAATAACCTGCGCTTAAACAAGAAATACTTGTCTTCATATAGAAGAACTTTTGTTATGTCTTGTTTTGCTTTTATCTAACAAATATAAATAAAAGATTCAAAAAATTTCAGGAAGAAATCTTTACTCTAAAACAGATGAAAAAAGTAAACAATATCATACATTTCATTTGCGGTGCCACATCAATTCATGTGTCATCTCTTTTATTCTTATGCATGTTATATTGTCATAATTTAATCTTTCAATTGATTGACGTCGTTGCTCTGTCGTTTGAACTTGATAAATATACGGTGGATCATTCAAGGATATTACTTCACCGTGTGTGAGTCAAGTTATTCAATTAAGTTATACCTTACAATATCACTGAAAGTTTTAGCTGTTTCCTTCTGCTGTTTGGGTCTTGGTGAAAATATCCGGTGGTAATATGTTCCAATATTTAATTGTGTTTGGTATGAAGCCGAATTTTAATTTGTCTGGTTTTGCTTGCAATCTCAGGAAATGTTGGCCATATTTATATAATCACGTTCTTTGTTGTTCTATATTTTCAGTGATCAAATGGTAAGTTGATTGACTGTGTATGCTTTTGCGATCTTTTATGGATGATAGTTGCAGCTGGTCTAAAATATTTCTGTCATATTTTCTGGGTCGTAATTGCAGTTAAGTGTTATGATCGTTTGTGGTCTTGCGCGGAGCACTTCCAACACATCGATAAAAAAATTGCCCAAATTATATTCTACTGATGTGTTTGCCTGCGTTACCACTGTAACTTTAAATAATTTGTCACTCATGAATATTTATTATACTAAATGTTGCAATAGTCCGGCCGATTGGTGCAGATATAGAGCAGAATTGCTCACTTGATGAGGAAAGCATGAAACTTTGCATAGTAGTTCTTGGTTATATATCCTTTGATTTCAGCTATGGACCCACTCTGAAAAATCCAATATGGCTGCCATTTTTAAGATGGCGGAAAAACGGTATAAAATTCAAGATTGTCCTAAAAGTATTCTATATAATTTCGGAAATTAAAGTAATGATTCTTTAAAAATGGACTTCATGTTCTTGAATTTGTTATCAATTAATTCAAAAGTATAAAACAAATAATTTGGGTATTTCTATAACACATAAGTTGCAAATATAGCTGCATATACAAAAACAAATACTAGTAGTGAAATTCAAAATGTTAATCAATATCATAATGTTACATGTTATTGTAATTGTTCTTTAAACGCTTTCAGTTTTAATGGTTGGAATGAAATAGGTTGAAACGAGTCGATTGACGTTAAAATAGGTGGAAAAATGTGATTGAATAGTAGGTAACTCATCTGAACTTTGAGGCAGTACCGAGGGCACCTTGTCTCGTGTCTCTTCAATGCCACGTCTTACGTCACTTATCGCGTTTGCATCTGCCGTACCCACTACATCGTCAAATTATTCTATGTAATCAATAGGTGTACCTTTCTTCAGGCGGATTAGACGATTGCCATCATTTAAAATGGTTAAGGGGCAACTATTTCCTTTTCCAACTACGTGCGTAACCAATTTGCAACATTTCAGCAAGCATGGTCCTAAAATGCACTCCTGGTCAGCACTTTTATTAGTCTTAATGGTAACAGTCATGTTTGAATTTGGTGGAACTGTGATGGTTCGTTTTATGCAAACTAGCTGAGTTAAAATCTCGTTTCCACTATTAACAAATGACGCATTTATCTCTTTATTCATGTTATTGTTAATGGTAATTGTGGGACTATTCAGGTTTATCACTTCGATCAGTGTGTCTAAAATAACTAGCCTAAGTATAACATCGTCTGTTAATGGCTCTTTGCACACATCCCATTGTATGTTTACTCTATTAATGTCGAGAGCTGTTCCTTATAATCTTCTCAATAACAAGCTGTTAACCTCACCACGTAGCGTTACGTTCTCCAAATCTCAATTTTCTACCGGAATTAATTTCTCATTTACTAATGTTATCATTGCAGCAGTGTCCACAATCATGCTCACATTCTGGTCATGTGTAGTACCTCGTACTACTAAGCTCTTTCAAATGGTTCGTCTGATGACAATATTGGACGAGGCAGTGGGCCTCTGTTCGATTGTGTGATAAGATGATGTTTCATTGCCAATAGACTTTGGAATCTGAGTTGTCCTACTGGCCCGACCCTTTGCTCCATTGTTGAGGTTACACTTTGATTTGCTCCGTATCCTGGTGAAGGTGACCGTTGTCTGAAATATTCGGGATTTCTGGAGTTTGTCCGTGGAGATGCTAACCGTTGTCTTTAGGGACTATATGATCTCTAGCTTAGTGGGGGTGTTACTGATCGATAGGCATTAAGCTTGGATGTACTTCTATCTGCCGATTTACCGCGATTGTATTGCTCAATAGATCTTCCATGTTTATATTGATCAGGTGATCTTCCATTGAACTGGTGATCTTCCATGATTTTTTTATCAGAAGAACCGAGATTATATTGATCGGCCAATCCAGTATGAGGTTATGCAACTCATAAACCAAAGGACTGCTCATATTTTCTTTAACGGTGGTCGATGGTCATAATTGGCACTTTTTTATCCATATATCGCCATCTGGTTTGCTTTTGAGGTTTTCACGTGTTTTAACGCCTTGTTGAATGTTTCTAGGTTCCTCTCTATTACATGCCTTGAAGATTCTTTGTCTTTACATCCTCGATGGAATGTTTTGGTTGCAATCTGGTTTGATCGTCTTCCTTGCTGAAGCGCTGCTCCAAATGAATGCTTTTTAAGGCCTTGGAATCATCATCTGTGTTTACCATGCGAGCGTACTCAAAGCCAACATCGGCCTGGTAATCTGGGGCCTACACACATTTTTCCTGATTTCCCATTGTCATCTACCGGCAGTTCGTTCAAATTGGTAAATGAGCGCCTCCCAAGAGATGGATCCTCTTCAATTGAGTTTTTAAATTTGTGGCAGCTGTGGGCTTCGGCTCCGGTCCCTTGTTCAAATATTTTCTTGCCACATGGTATATTCTCTCTCCAGTGAAGAGTCTGAAGAGGAGGTGTTGTCACACTCTTTTTCTTTCCTCTGCCCTTTCCTGGATCGGTCAATGGAGCCAACTTGATGTTATGGGAAGCATATTAGAGCTCCAGAAGCGGACGAGGTTGTCATAATTGGAGTGATAAATGTGGGATTTGCCATTGACTCGACGGGGATGATACCGTAAGTAGGCACTGTATTCAACATTGGAGAAACTTGATAGAATTCATTTGCAGCTAATTGTTTCTGTAATGGTGTGCTGATCTAAACCAAATATTATTGACTCATAGTAGATGGTTAGTGTGCGTAAGAAGACACATAAGCCTTTTGCTGGTATCCTTGATTAGTACTTGAGGTTTATAGTATATTCTTAAATGGAGATTGTTGTTGAATAATTTGAACTGTCTCATGCAGGACCAAGGGCCCTGACATAGGACTTTTGACTTAAGGCGAAGACACCTTCAACAGAGTTGGCACGGTTTATGGTTCATGCGAACTACAATTGTGGAAAGACCCACGGCATGGATTTTGATGTGTATTTTTGGTAAACTTGCGTTGTACTGGCTAAGGTCAAATTTTGGCTTAGATGGTGTGTCCATTGCAGTAAATATTAACTTCTTTATTTCGATTGTCCACTGATTCATTCACAACAGATGCCAGTTGTTGGAAGGTACCCTGCTGTTCAAATGCACTTTGAAATAGAACTGTGTCTCCTTCCTCAGTTGTTGTCAGCTTGTCCATTCGTCTCACCACAACATTGAATATCTTATTGGTCTGACCATCAATTCCACCAAGCAATTATTACTAGCCTTGTGGTCTATCCTGTCTTCAGACTGCTGAAGTTGCTGAGATATTGCTTTCACCTGTTGTTATTGATATTCATTGCCTCTTTCTGTTCAGCTTGAAACGTAATGAGACCAACACATATTTTATATATTCGCGCTTCGCTCTGTTTTATATTGCGGTAAATATCAACTGTTCTTTTAGCATTTGATTTTCTATCTGTTAAATATTCTTGGTACAATTGTTTAATAGTCATTTCTGAGCTGTCCTCTGTTAAAGCGTCTTCAGCTGTGGGTTTCTCAATATCACCAAGTGAAATAGTTTCTGCCATTTCAATGTTCTTGTCCTTGTTGTCCTCAATTCCTGCCATTTCACTGATATGTGTTTAACTGATTCTCAATTCAGTTTAAAGTCTCAAATTGCAAAATATTGCGACCAAGAGATAAGATAGGCACTGCATAATATCTTAAGGCAGATAAATCCCAAATTACAGCTTTTATGTGTGACCCAAGACAACAAATAGTGCAGCTTTTAATGAAAGCTACTACTGCAGCTTTTTATGAAAGCTACTACTTTGTGTATGAAATGACAAGCAAGGCAAAATCAGAAAGGACAGAACTGGGACAGATACCAAATGACACTATACATCAATAAAATGCTTATATTCAGGTCAATTCTCAATAATGAATATTTGCTTATTTTTCAAGGCGGCCATTTTGAAAATAGCCGCCATTTTGTATTTCAAAAATAGAACAAAACAAAATCTTGCTAAGTACACCAAGTCATTCAAATATGTTGATTTTTGTGCACCCAGCACCAAATCCACTGTGGTTTGTGCAATACTGGAAAATATTTTAGAACGTACGGCAGCCATCTTGAAATAGGCCGCCATATTGAATTTTGAAGATGGGTCCATATCTAATATTGCTCAGTACACAAAAATGTACCATCATGCAAAAATTGGTGCTTTCCTCATTATTTGAGCAATTTTTTCACCGATCGGCCGGACTACAACAAAATTGTAACAAAAACGTTGTGAATGTTAGATCTAGATCGTTTTTATGTCAATGTTCGTGTCTGTATGGCGTTACGTTCAAACGCACAACTTATTGGGTTACACTAATGTCCTGAAGATTGTCCTTACCGATATGAAAATGCTAATAACTTTTCAATTATTTAAAATATTTTTTTTTTAAATTGGAACCAAGCAGGATGACAACATTTCTTTAATAAACACAAGAAAAAAAAGGGATTGACTTTAAATTTTGAACCAAGCACGATGGCAACGTTTATTATCGAGTTATAAAGGTTTTTTTAAACTTATCATAAACAAATTTAAAAACAATATTTCAAAGGTAATAAAAAATTCAACTTTATTAAACCTAATACACAAACATAAACGTTATACGGTCTTACCGTGTATAATCAGTGATATTATATTAATCCTATCCATAAAAAAAACAGTCAAAGCAAATAAATATTGTTAAATGAAAAGATAGGGGCAATATGAGTACAGGTTGCTGACTGAGTATTGCTTACCCCTTCTTTCATAACCCTATTTGTTTATTTGATTAAGTTCAAGCAAGGATTTGTATACATGTAATATGCAAATCCTTGGTGCAATTAATGGAACTAATTACTACATTATTAAACCTAATTATATAATTATAAAAGTTAATTATGATAAAGGTTTTTACCCTTAATTTATTTTTTCCAATTTTTATGCCCCCTCAACTGAAAGTTGGGGGGCATATTGTTTTACCACTGTCCGTCCGTCCGTCCCATTATGGGTATATACTTACTCCGCATAACTCCTCCTTCAGGTTGAATCCTAGGAAGTTTTCACTTTGCTGTTTGTTTGTACATAATTATATTGAAGTTGTGCATGTGGTCAGGGTTTTGGTTTTTATTAATATTTGCTCTTTTGAGAGATAGTTGAACTTTGTCATTTTTGGAGTATAAGCAGTTAAATGTTATAGTTATTTTAAAATAACACTTTGCATCTGCGTGAGCATCTATTGTGTCTCCCAGACACAATGATATCTCAAAATAGGTTCTACATTGACTTTGTTAGAATACAGTTACTTCAGACGTTTTCTTTTTTTTTCTTTTTCTTGCATTTATTCTTTAAGAAATGTTGTCATCTTTCTTGTTTCCAAATTATAAGTAAATCCTTTCAATTCTGAACAAAATGTTTAGCATTTTTATATCAGCCAGGACAATCGTCATTACATTTTGAGGACTGTGGTGTAACCCCAACTTATTAAAATTCTTGTTTTATAAATTTAAAGACGGACGTGCACGGCTCAGTACAATGCCGTCTTTGACGCGGGTTTAAACAATAAATACCTTTTTTTCTGGTCGACCTAATTGAAGAATTAAAATATTAAAACATTTTCAACGAGTGACTTAACAGCACATTAATGCATGTATGCGCGTAGCGCATGCGTTAATAATCAGTGTTGTTCAGCCACGAGTTGATTTTTTTTTAATATTTCAATTGTTTGATTAGTTATTCTCTGTATTACATTGATAATGTTTTTTTAAAGGAAATGAGGAAGAAAATGCAACTCTTTCATATTTCAAAAGGTTACCGGTACATTGATCACTTTGTGTTAAACGTCGTTAAACGCACATAGGACATACGCCAATGCGTTTCTTGAATGTTTTTTTTTTGTGTAATTCTGTTTTTTTAGTTTCAAATACTTATTACTGTGCCACGTACTTTATTCTAAAAACGTAAAGAAATTTTAACCCACTCAATATTGATTGTTGCATTATATAATACTCGATTAAAATCCATCCATTTTACTACTTTATCTTTTGATGAAGATTAATTTCTTTAATGCATAGTAGGGGATTTACGGTAGCAATTGAAAAAATTCAGTGCGTGTCCTTTGTTTGTCCTTTGAATTATTAATGTGAAACCTGACGCATTGCAGTATAAATTCAATGTAGCAACTGCTAGTGTTTTGATGATCTATTCTTTTTGCAGATTAATATTTCATGACTGAATTTATCTATATATTTTTTTCTTAATCCCTTGTTTTTTTCTACTTTGAATTCAATCCGGCTTTTGAAACTTTTTTCATTTATACATATTTATTGGTCATGATAACCCGTGCGATCTACAGAAGAAAAAATCCATGACAATGATAGTTTTTTTGATACTACTAAAAGGTAAGTCAAACATAAAATGAATGTTGGTGTTATATAAATAATATTCAGTTTTTCACCAAATCACCATGCTTCTCTCAATTACAAAAAGAAGATCATTTGAAATGTTAAATGCAATAAATGTGTTAAACGTTGAAATGTTTAAAACGTCAAAATGACAATGTCTTTGTTTTCGAATAATTATTTTGTTAGAAAAATGAAAATATATGACATTTGATTTAAAAAAAATGAATGAAATTTGATTTAAATATCAAAATACTATGATGTTTTATCTTTCAAAATATTTTTTCTGATGCTCCATTGATTGACATATAACCATCTATACCCAGGATTATTTCATTATTCCCAGTTCGGTTTTTAATCAAGTTTTATACCATATCAGTTATATTATTTGCTTATTATCATAGATTTTTTTTTTACCAAAACAAATAATTACTTGCTTATTTAAATCATCTGACATTCCTTATCAACAGATAACAAGTTCCAATGTCCTGGTATTATTTTAGCGTTGATATTTTTTGTGCTGCTTTGTTGTTTTGAATTTGCTGATTATTGTATAGTACGTCATTTCGAAAATATCTTCATAACATATTAATTCGGTTTGATAAAACGACATAAAGACGGGAAATTCAATAAAATACTCCCGAAGGCGATAAATAGTTAAGCAGTTGGCAATTTTCTTATTAGCTTTTTCATCAGTATTTACAATTCTTTAGAAATTTTCATATGTTTCGACCCTGAGGTAATTTTCTATGACGACAATTGAATTGTCTTTACTGTGTATAAAATAATACATCAAAGTCTTATCAAACAGAAAGTGTTTATATAAACAGAAAAGATTGTTTTGATAAGACTTGATTTTACTATCTGTAACAATACATCTTAGGTTTTTGCAGTATAATTAGGTGACAGTAGTTAATCGATGTTCAAATTTCGTAAATCAATTAAAAAAAAAGACAATTCAAGGTAAAAACCAAATAATGAGGAAATCACATGAACTCCAGAAGGAGCTCGAGCTTTCTGGCTATGAAGACTTTACTCAGTAATCGGATTACAAAATGTGTGCACGAAAAAACAAATCCTGTTTTTTGATTGGCTGATATTAACTCAAATATTAACTAGGCAGATCTAGAAATAGTACTACTTAAAAAATATGTGCATAAAAATTCGTAATACACGAATTCTTGCTCGTGAAATCAAACTCCACAATTAATCCGATATCGGTCTGAATTTGATATTACACATGTTACAGTTGCTATTAATTCGTGATATAAGCATCATATAATAAGAAATTTTTCAATAATTATTATAATAATAGTTCGTTCATTGCAATTTTTAAACCCATATCAAACCAAAGAGAATTGTTTCTTCTTAAGGAAAGCATCAAGGAGATAATTAAAAAGGAGTGGTCGGTTTGTCAAAAATTGCCTCCCCCCCAAAAAACGCTGTTCAATATATCAACTAAATGTGAGATATTTTTAACGTCACACGGCTCCAGCAGGCACCAAACAAACCGTCAAATGTAACAGCTATTTCGGCCTATTTTTCGGTGCTATAGCATATGTTGTACTCAATAATACAAATTAATTTAGGCTCTGCCAAATTAATACATCGTTCGTCGGATTCTCCGCGTGTTGTGAAAGCTCGATCAGAAAAAAAAGTATTTGTTTTACATCCGCGTCCAGTACGGAGCAGCGCGCGTCCGTCTTTAAATTTACGAAACAAAAATTTTAATCAGTATGGGTTACACTAATGTCCTGACAATGTCCTGACGATTGTCCTGACGATTGTCCTGACCGATATGAAAATGATAAATTCATTTTTTTTAATTGTTAAAAGGATTTACTTTAAATTTAGAACCAAGCAAGATGACAGCATTTCTTAAATAAACGCTAAACAAAAATTCATAAAATATTTTTAAGAGTTAGAAAACTTGACCTGACCAACGTCAACTTTGTACTGACTAATATCCTGACCAATATGAAACTTCTAAATACATATTTATTTTAAAAGGATGGACTTCGAAATCAAGCAAGATTAAAACATTTCTTCTATTACTATGTTTGTGTATTAGGTTTAATAAAGTTGAAGCTGGTCAGGTCAATGTGTTATTACCTTTAAAATATTGTTTTTCAATTTGTTTATGATAAGTATAAAAAAAATAATCTTATTATTTGACTTGGTTTCAAAGAAAAAGTCAATCATACCCATAATAAAAATGTATTTAGAATTTTTATATTGGTCTAGACATTAGTCACGGCATTGGTCAGGTCAGGTTTTTTATCCTTAAAATATTATTTTTCAAAATTTTGTCAAATAATTATTAAATATATCTTATTATCTTGCTTGGTTTCAAATTTGAAGTAAATCCTCCCAATAATAAAAAAGTATGTAGCAGTTTCATATCGGTCTGGACATTAGTCAGTACAAAGTCGAAGTTGGTCAGGTCAAGTTTTCTAACTCTTAGAAATATTTTGTTTCAAATTTTTTGCTTGTATTTACTAAAGAAATGTTGTCATCTTGTTTGGTTCCACATTTTAAAAACATCCTTTAAATATTAAAAAAAATAGCATTTTCATATCGATCAGGACACTCTCCAGGACATTGTCAGGACATTAGTGTAACCAATAAGTTGTGCGTTAAAAAATAACGTAATACAGACACGGGAATTGACATAAAAACGATCTAGATCTAACATTCACAACGTTATTGTTACAATAGTATTGCCAAATTTAGTATAATAAACATGCTTAACGTGAGACATGAGTGGAACATTTGAAGTTACAGTGGTAACGCAGGCAAACACTTCAGTAGAATATGATTTTGGCAATTCTTTTACCTATTTTTTGGAAGTGCTCTGCGTAAGACAACAAACTTTCATAATATCAAGCTACGATTACGACTAAGGAAATATGACAGTAATATTTTAGACCAGCTGCAATTACCATCTCTAAAAAGTAAAATCACAAAAATACTGAACTTGATAACAACTGTCATATTCCTGACTGGGTACAGGCATTTCTTTATGCAGAAAATGGTGGATTAAACCAGGTTTTATAGCTAGCTAAACCTCTCACTTTTATGACAGTCGGTTAAAATTCCATTATATTGACAACGATTAGTGAACAAAACAAACAGACATAATAGGTACAAATGTCAAAATAGGGGTACAACAGTCAACATTGTGTTATAATCTTAATCACTCTAAAAACAAACAAATAAGCAACAAAGAAACACAAAAAGGCATATAGACAAAGTACATAAGCAAAAATGAAAGACAAGAATACAAAAATTTACCATAGCACAATAACATAATGACGGAATGACAAAGATCGTCGAACCCATAACAGAATTATCCTTTTCTGCAATAGCATACACGGTCAAGTCAACTTACCATCTGATCAACTAAAAAAAACACATCTAGGAAAACCAAGAACATGATTATATAATTATGGCCAACATTTCCTGAGACTGCAAACAAAACCAGACACATTACAATGCGGCTTCATACCAAACACAATTAAATATTGGAATATATTACCACCGGTAATTTTCACCAAGACCCAAACAGCAGAAGAAGCAGCAAAAAATGTCAGTAATAGTGCAAGGTATGACTTATGTTAATAACTTGACTCACATACGGTGTAGTAATATCTTTGAATGATCCACCGTATATCTATCAAGATCAAACTACAGAGCAACGACGTCAATCAATTGAAAGATTAAATTATGACAATATAACATGCATAAGAATAAAAAAGCATCCAAAAGCTGATGATACATGAATTGAAATGGCACCGCAAATGAAATGTATTATATAGTTTACTTTTTTCTCATCTGTTTTAGAATAAAGGTTTTTTCCTTGAAATTTTTGAATCTTTTATTTATATTTGTTAATATCTATACAAAGTTATATTGAATAAAATTGAGAATAGAAATGTGGATTGTGTTATAGAGGCAACAACCCAACTAAAGAGCAGAAAACAGCCCAAGGCACCCAATGGGTCTTTAACACAGTGAGAAAATTCTGCTCTCTCGCTACCCTTTTTCAAATAAAAGAGTCCGAAGAAGTAGAGATTTATTTGGTGTGGCCTTAGTTTCGTTTTCGTTTAACCACTGTGTTTTAGGTTGTCTCTCACATCAATGTTATAAATTTAGTTGCTTCTTCTAAACCAGTGTTAAAAGCTTCATGGAACTTTTTCTATTCCACTCATCGAGGTTATGAATGAGATACTAAGTAATAAAAAAAAATAGTTTAACCCCGCTCGCCACGTGTTCATTTGGCTGTTTAGATTCGGTAAATGTGTATATTGCTAAATCTCCAATTATAAAGGAAAAGTTGCATGAGTAGTGAAATCTTTTTTTTATAATTGGCAGAATACAATTTAATGACTCTGTAAAATAATAAGACGAAAAAAACCTGACATTTCAATGGCGATATACGAACAACAAAGAAAAAGAAAACAAAAGGCTACCAACCAGTACACAAAGAAACAAAAGACTTTGCTACCAACGATCGTCATCATTTATCTAACCTTTACGGACTGTGGTGTGATTGCAGATCTTGAATGGCCTCTGTTAAATTATTTGATAAACTTGTAAATGGTTAAAATCTTGAGATACTGTATGATCATTTAAGTCCACCATGGATTTGAATTTTTCATTGTTTTGTAGACTGCATATGTCTGTTCGCCTCGTTTTATTTTTGCCATGATGTTTTGTTACCACTGACAATTGATGAATCGAATGCTTTTTCCATTGTCCTAGTTTTACAGATATTATAGACTTTCGGGAAAAAGGAAAATTCAGTTTATCTTTTTATAATTATTTTTTTCTTCTTTTCTTCTTCATGGATCGACAAGCATTTACATATATATCATTATAGTGGCACATGATTAAGCAAGCGATAAATAAGCATAATTAAGCAAATGAAAGAAACAAAAATATATAATACGATATCACAGAATATAATAAATGGACGAAGTACTAGTATAACACTTTCATTAATATAAAGATAATGGTAATTACAGTACAAGCACATTTATGCATTAATAAATAGTTACCAAATGTACCAGGTTTTAATTGGATACGCCAGACGCGCGTTTCGTCTACAATAGACTCATCAGTGACGCTCAGATCAAAATAGTTAGAAAGTTAAACAAGTAAAAAGTTGAAGAGCATTGAGGACCCAAAATTCCAAATAGTTGTGCCAATTCATCATTAAAATCTTATCAGTGATCTTAACCCAGGGGTTTCCGTACATGCTGTACACTCATATTTGTTTTAGAAAATACATGAAATATGTTTTTCTTAATTTTAAATTTGACTTGATATAATTTTTAAGTCCCTCTATATGAGGTTTTTCATCTTGCATCTTTGATCTGTAAATGAAAAACTTTGCTAGTAAAATGACTTTATTTTTCTTAGATACCAAAATGCCTATATTCTTATTAAATGGGATTTCAATATAAATACTTCAAAAATTCAAGCATGCAGATGGTGCCAAATGTCTGCTACAAGGTTCGTCCTTGCAAAAGGAACATACATTACAATGTACTAGGTTCTTTTTTAAAAGTAAAGTATTAGTACAAAAAATGCGGTGAATAATTCGGTATTGAAACCAACGCAATAACGTATTTTTTTCCAATCTCTAACAAATTTATTTAATATAAACTCCCATTTTCGCCGAGCTGCAACAACAAATAGTAAATGACCTTGGTTTAAAATATTATACAAAGTCATGTCTTTTGAACCTTTGTCTGACTTGAAACAAACGTTAATATTAAAAGTCAAAATAGATAGGTTTTTTTCATTTAGTGTTTATTCCTACGGATATTATCCATTTCCTTAATGCTATCATAATCCTATTAAACTGTACCAATATGGGTTTGAAATAATATAGCTTTTGAACAATTCAGTTTCAATGGTATGTTGAATGAATGGTCTTTGATAAACGCTAACGATGGCTGTTTGAATCAAAAGAATATTTGATATACTGGTAAATTCATTTAAGCTAAAATGAAGAAAAAATAAATTATGACCGTGCTGTATTCATAATTCATATATGTAAAGTGTCCTTAATACTCTCTCTTGTGTATGTTTTATAGTATAAGATCGCCTTCACAAATATCGTGATGCGGTATATTCAGCCAGCGGTTTTAAGCTGAGAATACGAGTATTCACAGTTATTGAAAGCTTGTTCAAAATCAAACTCCAACTTATGAATAAACAAATGATCTCCGACACTAGAATCAGTACCCTGCGAAATCGTCCTAGACAGTCTGGGAAAGCATGAGCATACTAATTATACCTTGATACCTTATGCATAAGAAGGCATTTTCTGTGAGAATTAAAATGAGATGACCATGACTTACTAAAGATTCCCTTGATTGTTTTGTTCTGTTGTTAATGATTCGATGAACGATCGAAGTTATTTGTCCATGTTGTCATATCAAGCAAATACAAATTCTAAAAAAGTGAAATTGGTAAGATTTAAGAAAATAGCAAAATCATACGCTTTTTTTTAATTAGATGAAACACAGTGAATGCATAAAATACTTGTATTGTTGAATTGTCTATGTATTAACCTTTCGAATGTTATAATAGAGTATTAAGTTATCTATCATCTGAAGGAAAGTCCTAAAATTAGGTGTTTTTGAAGGCAGAAAACTAACTATAGAATTGTATTTAACATAAAGAGTATGTTCGGTTTACAACAGTAGTATTTTAGCTATTTTTAGGAAAAAATATCGGGAGGCAAATTCTATTTCCAAATTCAAATAGAGTCTATATCCGTTTCATCAAAAGTGCTCTCTTTCAAAAGAACTCTCGTCGAAAAATTATTTAAAATATAATTATGTTAGTACCGATAAAGACAATATTCAAAGATTTTACTACAAAGCTCTATTTACATGAATGAATGACTTTACTTGGAAAATGCCGAAACATATTTACCAAGTCAAAAATATGGTTGTTTTTCAATTGTTTCGTTGATTCACAGCGTTTAAGTTTGTCAGTGTTTATGCATGCACTTCCCTATTTTGAATTTGCCTTGTAGTTCGATATTTTTGTTATAATGTTTTGTTCAAAGGAACAAATTAAAAGTGGTCATATCATATTTACGAGTTCAATAGTTAAAAATTTACAATACTGACCATTGGTTTTTACACCTTGATAACAACACATCTTAAATGCAAATTTAGGCGACAGTAGTTTACCGGCTTTCAAATCTCGTATGTCGAAAAGAAAATGAAGGTAACAAACAAAGTACTGAGGGAGTCGCTATAAATGTATTAAAGTACACTTTATATATTTCGAACGTCCGGGCCGCTTTTATTTTTAAATGACATGACTGCATTAACGCTCTTCGACATTTTCCAGATATTCTTGGTTTTAAAAGCACACAATCGTGCTCATTTTTTTTATTCGAGCATCACTGGTGAGGCTTTTCTAGACGAAATGCACGTCTGGCGTACAAAACTTTCAATACTGGTATCTATGCTAAGGTTTTGTCAGGCCCGGTCAGATCACAAAAAACAAAACAAAAATTGTACATATTATTGAATATATATATTTGTAATTGTAAATTTTTTATCCAAAATGCATATATCAAAGTTCTTAAAAATCCATTATGCGTTTCTTTTTTTGAAGAATATATATAACTAATACATGTCCGAGAACCGGTGCACTTTTGAATGCAATTAAAGGCATGTACAATTTCAAGTACACGTCAGGATAAGGTTTAGTTTTGAAATACACATGTCACTTTAATATCAAAACTTAAGACACAATCTTGTTAATAATTTGCAGAAGTTTTCATAGAAAGCAATGAGGCTGTGAATGAGTGGGTTTATTCTGTTTTGAGTCATTTTCATGTTGTACATGTATGCTACTAAATGATCCATTAAAAACATGTAATAGAAAGAATTGATAGACATTTTACAATGTTTTATGTCTTCGACAAAATAATACGACCTTATTGAAATAAATAACGTAAATAGCTTTTATCAACAAATTTTGTTAGAAAGGTCACGGACTATTTTCTAAATCTTATGTTACAGTTCATTCAGAATGCTTATTGTCTTATTACTTTCATGTATATATTTTAGGATGTGTTGTGTGTGCATATCTAACTGCCTATGGTATGTACAATATATGTTTTTTTTCTTATATATTAAAGTTAACCTTGCTTTTTACTATGAGGTTTTATCACTAAAAGTAAGGATAAGTTACATTTTGTGACCATGTAAATCTACAAAAGCATAATAATGCTCGATGTCATTACTAATCACAGTTTGCACTAAGCGGAAGAAAGGATTTACAGAAAAAAATGAATATTAGTGAGATGTGTATGGTTGTAAACTAAAATGGTCTAATTGTAAGAACATTTTTGCTAAATGGACATAAGGCAATTTATTTTGCCAGCGAATATATAAACACTAACTACCAGTATCGTTCTTTCTAAATATTGTGTTGGTAGACGAATGTGCATTAAATTATATTTTTAATAATATTAACTCTTTATTTTTCAAAAATCCAAATAACATGTTTGCACTAACATATAACTATATGTTAAAAGTGTGTTTGGTGGTACAAAATGGATAGACAGGGGTCATCTAATTAGCTATAATATTTAAAATTATGAAATATGCAATCAAATCAATTGGTCACACATACAAGCAACACCGTTTCCAAAAAAAAACACGACGAAAGATAGAAAATATCTACAGAAACCTAATCATTAAGCAACAGAGACATCAGGTAATAAAAACTGCTGCATCAGATTGGCGTCTCTTAGTAATGAAATGTAGATGATAAGTCTCATATTCCGGACTTGGTACAGACATATATATGCATTTCCTTATGTAGAAAATGGTGGATTAAACCTGGTTTTATAGATAGTGAAACCCCTTACTTGTTTGACAGTCGCATACAATTCAATTATATTGACATCAATGTGTGAACAAAACTATCAGACATAATAATCTAATGATAGATATTTGCGAGGCGTTTCCAAGTGTTGAAATATTCATGACATAAATTTAATATTCAAAACCTGAAAAGTTGATGTATACTAATTTTGTAATTAGAAAGTATAACTAAGAAAGTCCGAGATGAAAGTTTATGATATAGACAAAACTTTGAAAATTTGTTCATTGATACTCATGCACTTTGAAAATAATATTGCTAAGTAAAAAAAAGGTAAATTTAAAATACCAAAAAGGATTTAGGATTTATACAACAATATTGTACACATACATTTTTAACAATTAGAAAAACCAAAGGCTCAAACACATCAAACGAATGAAAAACAACCATCCGTGATAATTCAAAACTTGTCAAAATCTTTCAAAATAGAAATTTTAAAATTGTTAGAAACTGAGGTTTCAACTCCCTCAGGCAAAGTTGACCTTATATGGATTTGGCTATTTTTTAGGTCCTGTTTGGTTATATAGCTCTTTAACTGTTTAGGTTCTTAAACCTCACTGGCTTTCAAATATTCGGCTTTGAATGTTCCTGATAAAAGTACATCCAGAAAAGCGCTTCGGATGAATGAAATTTATAACGTGTTGTTTTTGTTTTTTACATACTGCGTAACATACTGGACTTATAGCTTGTTTTACGTATGTGTTAATTTTGTGCATCGTGTGTCTGTATATGTGCTGCGCATTGGTGTACATTGTCTGTACTGTGAACTAATGTATTGCCTGTACCGTTAGCTTGGTCTTTGTATGATATGTGCTTTTACTCTCCATGTACCACGGATGTCAATTGTGAGGCATGGGTGCATGAATTGCTTGCACCGTGGATGTCCTTTCATATTGCGTTTTGCTTACGTATATGGTATTTTAAGACCTGTATTGTATGTATTTTATCTGTAGAATTAACCTAAACTTAAATAAATTTATTAAAATTAAGTTGTTATATAATTTCGAATATGGGATATGGTAATTTTTATCTTTCACTTCCTGAAAAACTTCCGAGGAAAAAAAAGTACTCCATTTTATGAAAGACAATAAATAGTATAGTTAAGTATATCTTGTGTTGTTCCTTTCGAGAAGTCCTACTGTTTTCGTCAAGATAACAGGATATCTTTTATGTTTATGTCAAAATTGCATAAATGGTATATTGCAATTTGCAGTTGTCAATTTGTATATAAATTAAAAAAAATTATAAGGAAGTTTTAGTACGTAAAATATATTCTACATTTTTCTATGAATGATCATAGCTACATTTTGTACATGTACATAATATTAAATTGCACATAACTAGCTGAACACTCAACTTTTATTGTAGTGTTACCAAACTGTCAATTTCTCTAACTGATTATTTTTATAAAAGGAATAAAACCACTAGATCATAGTCCCATGGCTTTCTGTGTTAAATTCTGCAATTTCTAGCAATTATAGATATTTCATTTTAAGTTGAAATCAAGTGACAGTCATTTCATGTGAAAACTTTCTTGACTTGCGCTAAAAAAAAAATCAACATGCCTTTAATTGAATATATTAGAGTGCATTTGTTCCAGGAAGTTTAGAAGTACAAAAATAGGAACTTCTGGTCTGATCAACAGCGCAAATATGCTTTCCTCTTTTAATTTTATATATTGTTTTATCATTAAAAAGAAACTTTCAACAAACCTTTAAGGGGGTAGACCTTGGTTCAGGGAGATAACTCTTTAAATCAGTTATGCGTTTGTAAAAGTCAAGTTTCATCAATGTATTTTAAGCATTTACCTGAAACAGATTGAAAATAGTCTATGTAACCTAGAAGCTTAGAATATATTTTTGAAAATGGTTATCACAAACGTATGGATGATTTGAAGAGTTATTTCCCTTAACCTAGGTCTACCTCCTTAAACGTTTGTTTGATGCCAAAATTATCCACAGATTTTATTTATTGATAAAATAATAGCTAGGCCTAGTTACTATCTTTTTTTTAAATATGTATTCTTTTTTTATATTCTTTCTGACCGAGTCTGAATTTGTTGTTCTTTACCTATAACAGAACCAAACTTGCTATATTGACTTCTGTTTTACACCATTTCATGCAATCGATCCAGCTTTTGTCCAAACACTATTTCATTGAATTCTTCTCAAACTAGACTGAAAGTAACATGTGCGTTAAAAAGAGAAAACTGCATATGGATAATAAAGATGATAAAAAATGGGAAAACATTTCCAACAGTTCTAATTTTTTAATATCTAAAATTATAACAATTTGTTATAGTAAATGTTAACAAATTAGAACTGTTGGTACATGTAATAGAGTCTAATTGTTTGACACTTTCATGATCCGTATGCAGTTTTCTCTGTATCATTTTCTCCCGGCAAGACAACTTGCAAAACAAGTAAAAATTGCATTTCAAGTCAGATATGATTATTAAAGGAATTCTTATATATGTATATACCAATTCATAACACGATACAACAAACAAAATGCGAAAGATACCAATGGGCTAATCAAACTCATAAGTCGAAAACAAACTGTCAATGACATGGAATAAAACGAAAAAAAACACTCAAAGACAAAGAACAGTACACAACACAGGAAACTGAAGACTGAGCACCAAGAAACCCATCAAAATACGGAAGGATCTTAGGTACTCTGGAACGGTACGGATATCCTGCTCTACATGTGGCACCAGTCGTGTTGCTCATGTAAGTACAAACCCGTTGATAAGTCTTATTTAATAGATAGCATACGGAGACAAAATTGTGGTTACAACAATAGGAACCTATCTATAGTCTTCCATGTCATCTGTGAAACAGATATTCCAAAACTATCAACTCGTGATGGTGACCCTAAAATTTTCGAAGGAATGATTTCAACTTCACAACTTACAACTCTCGGTTCAATACATTCCTTGTAAGTAGCAGCCCTCTATCAAGAAATCATGACAGAAAATGCAAGCCCTTGCATATCGTATTAGACGGGAGATATATACTCCATATGCAGGTGCTGTTTGTTTGTTGCTACATAGAAATGGAAAGTTCATAATTGGGAAGCTTATATCATATTTTTTTGTCGTATAATTTTGTTCTCAACAGACCCTGAGTGTGAATTTCTAGATGTAAGTCAAGATATTCGACAGACTTAACTGTATCTGTTATATCCCTTTTTCAAGTTCGATTGGATAGATGCATTAGACATAGTCATCAAACTTTGAATTATTTAGTGAGAGGAAGATTACTTGACTTTAAGCTTTTTACTATAGACCAGACATAATATACATGTTGCAATGGTTTCAGTTAAAAATTAGGCACACATTAAAAATTTTGCTTAAGTCTTAACTGTATGCATGTTAAATGACAAAACAAACTGAAATACACCATTATAGCAAATTGAGGGCCGTGCACTCCGGATTCCTCCACCAATAACATCTTTGACACCAAGATAATTTTTTCACAAAAAACATTGATGTTACAACTTAAAACAAGTGTGACCAATTTTGACTGTTATGGATATATTTTCTTAAATTTGAATTTCACATGCTTTTCATAGGCATAAAATCACTAAATCATAGCCCATTGCTATCTGTGTTAAATTTTGCAATTTCAAGCATTTATTGCCATTTGGTCTAAAATTGAAATAAAGCGACAGTTATTTCATGTCAAAAGGATAACGTATACTGCCTGCCTTGTGCTGAAATATTTAAAATAACTTTAATTGCATATTAGAGCCCACTGGCTCCAAGAAGTTTGATAGCAAAAAAATAAGTATTTATGCGCTGAGCCCACCTATTTCAATTTCAAATATATTTTTTTTAATTTTTAACAATGATTCTTTAGTGATTCCAAGACCTTAGATATAATGTTTTTTACAAAGTAAGCTACTTGTATATTTTACTTATTGACAAGGTAGTGGCCTCGCTGTTCGAGTGGTATAAGTAGTGGAACTACGATACCAATAGCCTGTCAACACTGATGTTGTGAGTTCGAATTCGGCACGTGACAGGATCTTTCTACTTACATTTTAATTGACTAGGATTGTTTATTTTCCTATAAAGTAGGTCGTTCTTTCCGTGCACTCCGGATTCCTCTACCAATAACAACTGATTGCCACGAAATAGCGCAATAGTGCTGAAAGCGGTATTTAACACAAATCGATCAATCATTTAATATAGACAAAGTAACAACTATTCTTAGGAACTATTTGGTTTGAAATATGCACATCTTTCTTGTATGTTCTTTCTGACTGGGCAAAATTAGAGGTTCAAAATCAAAATACCTATGATACATATTATTAAAACAAGACAATGCAGGGATGTTTATGAATCATAGTTGATGATTTCAAATAAATACATGGACAAAAAATTATATTTGTTTTAATAACAACTACTCGCGTATTTACTTTTTACATCATTTCCAATATATTTATATGACATGAACCATTCTAATGCACTATTCAGTTAATGTTTTGCAACGCATTTTGTAATACCATATTTTCCCGTGAACTTGTTTCACATAATCATTTTAAGCTTACAACTCGAGCATCATCGTAGTGTCGGCATGCGCACATGGTGCAGAAGAGTTGATACTGTTCTCTTCAAAAGAGGTAGATGATACCAAGAGAGAAATACTAACAATAAGTCGAAGACAAAAAAAATGTGACCGAAAAGAAAAACGAAAACTAGACAAACTCCCGTCCACAAATTAAAAGACACGTATTTAAGATTAGGCACACATGACCCCCCCCCCTAAAAAAAAACACAAAAAAGGATGAATTCAAAAAATACTGAAGGTAGGAAGTTCGTGAGTACTGGTAGCTAGCATATGATAGGATATCATATGGTAATCAATAGCATTCAGTAATGACACTTTTGAGGAAAAGAATTCTGGACTTCGGCTTAATGTACATAGATGCTTGACTTTATAATCGATCCATAACAAGGCATGTACCTTTCATTAAATGCATTCATTTAAATTTTCAACTTCAGGGCATTATGGCACAAAGAACTTAAAAAGAAACTATGCTGTTATGCAGAACGTGTCTTGGGCTCAAGCCTTTGATCGATGTACACAATATATTAACTATGGTCAACTCTTTAACAGACCGTATGGGATGAAAACACATTTACAACATGACAGAAGTGTTCTTAGACAACATGGATGGTAGGTAATTGCATATGTATGTATCTGGTAAATTCCAAAAACTTTTTAATATGACCCTTGATTTTGTGTGTTTAATTTTTTATGCCATTATACATTTTAATACCATTGTTATAGATAACATACTGTTTATTGGAATTAGTAACTGTAAATACTAGTACACTTACTCTGGATTTTTTTTCTTGGTACACATTTCGTGAATTGGATAAGAAGTTAGATGGTCTGTGCCAATTAAAAATTGTTTTTGTTGATACTATTATATGGTAGATGAGGGTATAAACTCATTGGCATCAGGTGTGAGATAAAATAAGACAGTTCAGTATATCATTTAAAGAGTATATTCTATACAACTATCAAAGTCGATTAATGTCACCAAGTCAAATATAAAAACAAGTTTTCAATAAAGAATCCCTATAAACAATAGATTCAAACTCTATGTAACTTTGTCTCTATATATGACAAATAATATAAAGATTTCACAAAAATTACGATGCAAATAGAATTGAAAAATTACATTTCTTAACACTATTTCTTCTTCATGAATATTGATAATTTAAATTTTATAAAATTACAAAAATAATATAAAAAAATGCAGCCAAATTACTTGAACCAATCATTTTTTATTATCAAGGTGGTAATGAAAATAAAAAGTCGATTAGGGACAGCAGAACAATCAACAATGAACTTAACAGAACATAGAAACATAATTGAAAATCTGCAATGTATAGTAAATTCATATAATCTTTTAGATTGAACAACTAGACTTATTATGTTATAAGCCATAACGGATATATTTGCTTTACAATGTATTAGTTGACTTCCATAAGAAAAAGAAAACAAAAGCCAATCATAATGGCAAAAAAGGGTATCCTGACATGCATTGGTTTTCCGTATTGTCCTTTAAATAGAATTGAGAATGGAAACGGATAATGTGTTAAAGAGACAACAAGCGAAATAGACGCCACACTAAACTCCCAAACATAACTATATACATTTTCTTTTAGGCAAAATGTTGACATTTGGTTTGGAGTTATTACAAATGATAATAGCACATGGTTGGGTGCCACACAGGATAACTGTGAAGATGTACTTTCCGAAACAGTAAAGGACAGATTACCTTCCTTAACCCCAGGATCTTCTCAGTGCATGCTGTTAAATATGTCTGGCTTTGGTGATACGGACACTTACTATGCAGCATCATGCGAGGAGCTACATCCATTTCTTTGCCAATCGCAGGTTTTTATAGGTACAACATACATACTACCACGACTGATTGATTGTTAATTACTAAACGTCAAGTGGCAATATTGCATGCATGTTCATGACGATAACATATTTGCGATACATACAATAGGTAGGTCCTGTAGTGAGAACAACCGGGATGAAGGACGAGAAATTTGGACTGCCACTTTCAAAAAAGTTCCACATACGGACCGCCAAAACAGTTGTTGCAAGTATTCTTAGCGTGTAGGTAACGTGGCACTCTCTCTCTCCCTCTCTCTCTCTCCACCTCTCTCTCTTTACACGAAAACTCAGTTTAAACGTCCCAAATCTGACGGGACGCGGCTGTGAATTTATACAACCCACACAAACAAAGGGCATCCACTTCGGTAAGGATGTTATTGCGGATCGGAAGAAGACCAAAAGAAACCTTGAATAATATTACACTGATAAGTCATTAAGTTTGAATGTAACTTAAATATATATTTGTTGTTGTTGTTGAAATAAGTCACATTTGACATTAAGTTTACTAATCATAATGATGCACACCGTTATTTTGAAGGAGCGATATTAGACAAATGTCAAAATTAAGGCGACAACTGTTTACCGATGTTCAAATTTCCTTAAATCGATCAGAAAGAGACAATTCGAATTAAAAAAAACAAGCGAATCGCATGAACTCTAAATGGATAGGAGCGAGAAAGTGTGCGTTGAAAAGGTAAAAGTCTCCTGCTGTGAATGAAGCACCCGACATGCAAACTCACACTCAATAAATTTTTCATAAAGGCAACAGTAGTATACCGCTGTTCAATAATCACAAATTTATTTAACTTAAACAAATCCGAGTCATAAACCAAAACCGAGGGAAACACATCAACTATAGGAGGAAAACAACAGAACAACAGAAACACTGAACTGCTACAAAAACAAACGCCAACATACATAGACTTGGTACAGGATATATGTATGTGCCTGTCCCAAGTCAGGAGCCTGAAATGCAGTGTTTATATGTTACATATTTGTTTTTCGTTATTTTTTTTACATATATAAGGTGACCTATAGTTGTTATTTTCTGTGTCATTTGATCACTTGTGTAGAGTTGTCTCATTGGCAATCACACATCTTCTTTTTTCATATTGTAAGAAAAAATGATGGGTTAAACCTGGTTTTATGGCTATCCAAACCTGGAATATAAACGGAATTAGGACAAAATTGGTAGGATTACAAATGAAACTATACTGAGTGCCAATGAAAACGCAACACTTGGTTTTTCAAAAATAAAATTTATATTAGAAATGATAATCTTTCAAAATAAATTGTTCTTGAAAATTATCAATTCTAACAATAGATCGATATCAAACAAAAATGTTTCATTGTCATCTTTCAGACGCTATAGGTAAACGAAACATCCAATGTCGAATCATCAACTCGCAGTCCTAACAAAACATGGTACAACCCCGTTGTGCAGCGCAATCTCGGCAGCGCCGTGGAACTAATCATCCCGGACGTTTAATGTGATCTTGAGGAATGTTGTTCCACTTGTCCCGCATATCAAACCCAAGCTGACTTTAGGATATTGGTGGTGGTTTTCATCGTCTAAACCATGTCCAATCTGATGCAAAATTTGCTCGATAGGACTAAAATCGGGCGAAACACATGAGTTTTGGCCAAGATGGGTGCCAAATGTCTATGTAACCACCACTGACGGTTTTCGGTACTCAGTGAATGATTTGTGGTCTACATAATTCGATATTTACGCCTTACGGCCGTTTAGATGTCACTAAGAAAAGACTTTGGTGCTCTTTAACAATTTCTGCGCTAATGGTGCTTTACTGATATTGATCCAAAGGATCTTCCATTGAGCTCTCGTGACCTTTGTACACCCATCAGAGTCAATATCGAATATGTTTAAGACCAAATGTATCGGTCTGGCTGATCGTTTCTTTCTTTTTGTACCCCGGGTTGTCGCTTATCATTAAATGATCCATCTTGGTTGAATTTGTGGATGATTTGGGTTATTGTAGAGGCTACAACTTCAGTCTTCTCGTAATTGTATGCAGTGAAAGGCTTCATTGGATAATGCCCAAAACTGCATGTCGCTTGATGTAAGCGAGTCCTGGCATTTACTCAGATGTTTATTGCAGTTTCCTTACAATAAGGGCGGGAAAATTCATGACATTAGCCAAGCTTTAAATGAAAAAATCGTGAAAATGGTGCGTATGTTGAAAAGCGGTGAAACTCGGTTTATGTCCGTTCAAAATAACCCTTACTTCGCATTTGTTCCAAAAATCACTCAACCGTAAAGTTGTCGTCAATTGTATTAAAAGTCATTTTAAACCAACTATACAAAGTTCTAATATAAATAAAATAAAAATTATAAGATTTTTTTGAAAAACAAAAGTGTTGCGTTTTCATTGGCACTCAGTATATTATAACTAATATCTAAACATCTGAGACCGCAAAAAACATGTCGCTAGTGAAGTGATACACCCACACATCGTATCGGTCAACCTAATCGTGATGGCGACCGTAAAGCGTATGTAGTGTCGATTTTGCTCGTAGTTCTTCAAGACTCTATTGTAGCAGTTGTGGTGTAACGAGCACACCCCTGTTGATATAATCCGTCTTAAACTGTTTAAATTTAACTAGTAAATGTATTGTGTTGCACATATGACACATCACACGGTAGAGCATATATAAAACTAGAGTTTTTAGCTTTTATTTACTGTACTTTAACTAATATTAATGTATGGTTGGAGAGGGCTTCTTATGTCTAGATTGTGCCTTATAAAATGGTTCAAATTATAAATCATACACTATAATTTCAGTTTATTATTCACTATAAATAACTTTTAACTAGAACACACTTTGCAAATAAGACATCTATGACTTGACTTTTTTCAACTATGTTTAATTTGTTTTTGGTACTTAATATAAAGTACAATATATAAAAACTCATAAAAAAATATATAAATGAATATCTCGCCAAAAAAAATCTTTTTTTCAAAAGTGCTTATTAAAAAAAAACATTCAATGACAATATTTTTTTTTTTATACAGGAACTGTAGAATTAACCTTGTATAGTGAGATGAAGGTTAAACTTGATCTTTTTGAATTTTTACCAAAAGTTAAAGATTTCTATTCGTACAATGCAGATGACTGTCAAGCTGAGATAAACACAACTCCTCGAGCTTTCGCTGGGGTTTATTATCCTTCAAACGGTGATTGTGAAGTATATTTACATAATCCTACCGTTATATATCCTGTCCGAATACAAATGGAAAATCACACAAATGCTATGAGCTTCGTAAAAGCAAAAGGTCATGAAGGTAAGCAGACAATAATATAATTTCATACTACCGGATAAATGCAAAAAATAGCTCTTTACTTTGTTAAATCTGTCTTTGTTGAATAAGGATAGATTACTCTCTGGAGCAAACCGTATGTATCATGTGTATAATATATTTACTAAAAATCACCTCCTTCAATACAATATATAGGGTATAGTCTCCACCGGTAATAGTAAGAAATACAAACTTACAAATTTATAAGTCAGCTAGTGTCTTTAACACTTTTATACAAACAACTTAATAAACACACATGTCGGAAAGAGAGTCAACACCGTACATGAAAACTTCATAAAACAGGTGAATGCTTCGACAAATTAAACTTATCAATTACCATCTTTGACATTGTTTATTCTTTTGTTTTTTGCAAAAGGTTTTATAAAACTATAATATCAAATTAAACATATACAAAGTCTAAAAGCAAGATATGTTTTGTTTTCATTTGGTACTTTGAATAACAGTTAGGAATGTTTTTTATTTGTCTTAAAGAATGTTTGTCTGAAGGGAAATATTGTTTAATACCATATTCCTCAAAGAAATTGACAAACATCGTGTGTACTGTTATAAATGGTTGTTTTTTTATATAATATCTTTTGTTTTAATAATGACAAAAAAAACTTTCATTTTTAAAACCAAACTACACATTCTTCGAGCGTTGTAAGTCATGTATCAATATATGATTTACAACGCTCGAAGAGTGTGTAGTTGCGTTCTACATTTGTAAATGCCTGTACCAAGTCAGGAATATGACAGTTCTTGTCCATTCGTTTTTGATGCGTTTTGTTATTTGATTTTGCCATGTGATTATAGACTTTCTGAATTGATTTTCCTCTGAGTTCAGTATTTTTGTGATTTTACTTTTTACAATGTTTTAATAATGACAGTTTTTTTTTTGTCATTATTTAAACAAAAGATGATATTAAAATACAACAGTGACGTAAATCTTGAAAGAGCTATATGAACAAAAGGACTTACAATAATATCCAAATCCATATAAGGTAAACATTGCCTGGAAGAGTTAAAACATTATTACAATTGTAGTTAAGAAAATGTTATTTTTCGCTCCAAAACTTGGAAGCATTTCAGTCACAGGTAATATACTCAGTAGGAATTCAACACTGATATTCATCCAGTGCTAGTGAATAACTATTATTAGTTTAAGATCTTTTTTTATTATTATTTTAATTTCAACCACATGAATCAAACACATTATGAAAAAATGCTCGATACTGTTTTGTTATTTCGGCATATCACTTTCATTAAAACCAAACGAAACCATTTCCCCTGTGATATACAGTGTTTATAAAAGAGATAAGGCATTATAAAAAAGATCCTTTGTTGGCGAATTAAGATCATGGCTTTTGTCGGTTACAAACCTAAGAACAATGGGACTTTGGGTAGCAGTTGATTAGATGCAAATTTGAACACAAATCAAATTTTAGAATAAAATAGATTGAACATTGAAATTTGAAATAAGATTAATTATCTTATAAAAAAGATAATTAAAATCGAAAATTCAAATAAATCTAAAATGAAAGCAAGTTATGAAATATTGATATGCTGCATTCAGCCCTGTCAATATATGTAAACATCAACTATATGACGTGTCATCAAATTAAGAAATGCGCTTCACTTTGACCAATGAATGAACCGTTACAAGTCTTTCTATTTTAACGCGATTCAACGGTCAAGAACTTTCATTCGAACTATCATTAATTTAAACTTATTATTTTTGTTTTGTCTGTTTACATCATTATTTATAATATGAAGTTATACTGCTTTTATAATTACGTTGGACATACTATCTAGAAATGATGAACAACTCCGTTGTTCTAATCTCGATACGAATATATTTGTCCCGAATTTTCAGACTACTTGCAATTCTGCAATATGAATTGACGACAAAAAGAAAAAAGGTTAAAGTTTAAGTGCTAATCTGCCTTATAATCAGGCAGTGGTGAAAACATGACAAACAAAAACCCACTCAGGTTTACATTGATTTAAGTACAGCATGTAAAATGGTGCATGCATATAACATTCAATTCCTTTCCCTGTTCTGGAAATTCAAGATATAATTTGGTTGGAATGCACTAGAAATTAACTATTAAGGGGAGATAACTGTGTAATTTGCTATCATTCTAACCAAAGTTTATCTAGATATTTCTCGAATTACCAGACACACAGAATTGAAAGACCTACCATTTCTAACTTGAATTTTTTTCTAAATTATCTGATTCTAACAAAGACTGGCACTTAAGATGGGTTGTCCATAGCTGTTTAAATGACAGTTATAAGATTTAATAATTCTAAGAAATTTTTAAAGAGCAATAGTATAATTCAAGTACAATAGAGAAGAAAACATGAGATAGGATAGTACCTTTAGCTTACCTAATCTGACGATCAAGATATCTTTATTTATTAAGGTAAATACCTTAGTAGATCCTTAACGTTGTAGTATGAGTAGTATATTTAGAATGATATCTGGGTTTTTTGTGTGTTTTAAAAACATTTTTTTCCCAATTATGAATAGGTTTATTCAAATTTACTGGCGTACAATATCCTTAAGCAGCCCAGTTAAGCAAGTGTTTGTACACTCGTATTTATCCTGGTGGAACATGAGTAAATAATAATAACTTTAAAAAAGGGAATATAATAAATGATTTATCATAAATAAGATAACCATACATTAATTTAATATCTTATTCAACGAACTCCTATTACGCTTAACATGCTTAACAAATCAAGCGAAAAATAAAGGATTAGTTAGAATGTTCAGCTATTCATTGTATCACTAGCACGGGTTTCAGAAAAATAATATGTACTTTATAGTTTTAGCAACCTCAGGTAATAGCTCAGACGATGAAATTCTGGTGATGAATTCAGAGAAATGTAAGTACATAATGTAAAAGATGTAGTTTATTTATCTCAGATACAACTTGACATATTTGAAATTTACAAAATAAAGAATTAATAAAAAAAAAGTGATAGATTAGACTTGATTGAGAAAATGTTTTGTGAAAGGTGAGTTGAAAACGTTTAATTTTAAAATTAACACGTTTACTATGATTAATTGTAGTAGCATGCATATAGCAATTCAAAATGTATTTTAATTGTAGCATTTGCATATATTTAGAGATATTTTAACAATTACTATAACGTAATTTTTATTGTTTTCCATGAAAGTAAAAATATCAAATAAATTTTAGTTTGACTATTGGGATTAAAATCTGACAAATTCCTGAAAACTACAAGGTCAGATGGTACATTGGTTATTCGCTTGCAATATACACAAAATACCATTCTGATAATTAAAAAACCAGCAACACTAGAAGTAAAGATAACCACAGACTTGACATAAACAGAAGACACATATACAGTTTACAGAATTAAATTGTTTTTGTTCCCGATCAACCCTTTAACTTTCACTTGGATCATATTTATAAATTAACTGTTCACAATTTTATATTAATTTTTGAAATACTAAGGCTTTGTTACCTCAGGAATAAATTACCTTAGCTGTATAACGCAAAACTTTTAGGAATTTTGGTCGTCCAAGCTCTTCAACTTCGTTCTTTATTTTGGCCTTTTTAACTTTTTTTGGATTCGAGCGTCACTGATGAGTCTTTTGTAAACGAAACGCATGTCTGGCGTAAATACAAAATTTAATCCTGATATATATGATGAGTTTATTATGAATATATGAACATAGAAAAACATTAACACGGGAAATCATTTTAAAAAAAATTAGTCATTTTAATATTGTAGGAATAACAGGCACATTACATATTAAAGAGAAGAAATATAATAGTATATGGCATTTTATAAAACAAATTTTGCAATGACTAATGTCATTAATATTTTGATTGATAGGAAGTGGAGTCAATGCCATATTTTGCATTGAAAAATAATTATAATTTAGCTTTTCTATCATAGATTTAAGAATACAAGGATGTATGGTATGATTACCTATGAGACAACAATCCAACAGGATTCATGTAAACCGAATTTAAGCAACTATAGGTCATTATGCAGCTTTCAGCAATGAGCAAAACCCATTAGCGTAAATTCAGCTTTTAAAGAGACAATATTAAAATGTGAATCAATCTTAAACGAGTAAATCAACGCCTGATTAATGATTAAACAATTAAGAAAAACAAATATGAAGAACAACAAACAACGACAACTATTGAATTAGATGTTCCTTACTTGGAACATGAACACACATAATTTAAACATATGTTTAAGCGACCAACACTCCCCAAAGCTGTGACAGTAGTGTAACAAGACAACACAAGAGCAAATTGTAAAACGCATCTGTTAATGGCTAGCTGGCTCCTCAGAACTACACGAAGCATAAATTTAACTTACAAAAAGATAAAAGATAAAAACAAATATCTAAGTATACTCGCAATTACTTTAATATGTATCAAAGACAATAACAGCTACTAAATAAGTAATGTTCTCCTAGAGTTAAAGTCAGTTTTAGCAAATTATCTTATGTTTCATGTTTAAAGGTTTCAATTATGGACTTTCGTCGCAACCCTCAAGTCCACAATATAATGAAAACGTTTCTGATGACCACAATATGAATATATCGAAAACGACAACTCATCTAGATGAACCATTAGATACATATATTAATACAGGAAATATAATAAGCGATTATACACAAACTTTTGCCCAGGATGCAGATATCTCAACAATAAGCATAACAACAAAAAGAGTGTATGCAACTTCCAATTATGCTCACACTCTTATAACTACTGAACCAGTTTCGACGGAAAATACGGGTAAGTTCGTAACACATCAACACTCAATAAATGAATCGTCTCTTTACATAATTTTTAATTCTGATCATGTTGAATATTCAATAAATGAAAGTCAATCTGAAAACTTTTTCCTCATACATACAATCAGCAAGTATTTTTAGTCTCCTAAATCCCCACGAATAAAAAAAAAAGAAAAAAAGAATTGTGCTTCAAAATTGGACATCTTCTTATAAAACCATTCTCTTTTAAAACCCTTAATTGCAATCTAAAAAAGTTCCAAATAAAAAGGTACTTGAAAATACTTTACATTCGACAGGGAGACATAAACTTAATACTAAGTAAGGCAGCACTCCAACCTCACAAGTAATAAAAAATGTATAGTTAATCTTACGGTGGACACCGATAGATAAGCATGCATACCATTGAATTGTGTGTGTTGGTATTATCAGCCACTTTCAACCCCTTGGTGGAGAAAGCCAGATTACCCGTATGTACCACCGACGTTCGGCAGGAATACTGCCACTTCTTATCAATTAAAATCGTAGTCGAATAAAATTCACCACGAGAGAGGTTCGAAGTTACAACCCCGGAGTTCACAGGCTATTGAACACTAGTTAGACTAATCGAAAACCGTAAAAACCTTAAAATATAATACATGTAAATAATTATTCTATTTTTATAGGAACTGCCGATGAAACATTAGATTGTGTGTGTGTATGTAACAATTCGACTGCAAGTCCCGGAAAAAACATTTCTTTATCTGATCTACGAATCGACAAAACTACCTTGTCATCATATCGACGACGATATAGTTCTGTTCGAGACCATCGATTTTCTGCTATGGTGATTGGTTGGTCGGGTGCAGCAATTTTGATAATTTTGGTCCTTGTTATTATAATACCAGATTTTGTTCTCATTGCGAAAAATATAAAGCATCAATGTAAAAATGGTAAATCCTATACATGTACTGTATAATTTGTTTTATTTTCTAAAGACCCTATTTTTTTTTAACAAATATTCAACATTTTTTTTATTTTTTTTTTGTAATTCTATTTTTATGACATTTTGATTTAAACGAACCTTTGTTTTGTAATAATATGTTTTGGTGCTATAATTCATCATACAACAGTTATAATTAAACTATTTCTCTACTTTCAAGATCAGCATGTTCAAATTATCGATTTCGCTTATACCACATCGATTTCAGATAATGTCTTCCAATTCATACATGTATTACGGGATCTCCCCATTGACGACATGAAGGTAAAGCATTCTTGTTACCTATATGCACGTTCCAAAATTGCTGATAAACCCAAAGTTCATCTTATTACTGCTGACCTTAACATTAAACACGCTTCCTGGCGGAATGTGTGTTAGCCGATTTAAATGAAGGACTGGTCTTTTATTTATGTTCATCAACTAGAAACGCAAATCATTGAAACTTTTCCTTGATTTCGATGAGTATTAGGCATTTTGTGAAAGGTGAATAACAAGAGAGAATTACTTAAATTAAAAGATACAACTGGTACAGTTAAGTCTGCCTCCTATCTTGACTTACATCTAGAAATTGACAATGAAAGTCGGCTGAGAGCTAAACTTTACGATAAAAAAGGGTGATTTTAGCTTCCAAGTTGTGATGTTTTTATATGTAGCAACATTCCAGCAGCATCTAGATATAGAGTTGGTATGAGGGTCTGGATGGGGATAACAAACGTTCACTAATGGGCAAAATGTGCAGAATATATGGCAAAAAAAGAAGAATAGAGAAAAATAAGACAAAAAAGATAAAGAATAGAGAATAATGGGCAGACAATATAAAAAAGAAAAAGAAAAACCATGAGTTCAAAAGAATCATCCCATCGACAATTTTAAGGTCGCCAGCACGAGTTGCTTGATCGTTATGGAATATCTGTTTTACAGACGACGATGGACATGTTCCAATTGTCGTAACCACAATCCTGTCATCTTTACTCAAATGTGACATACCGAAATACTTATCACTGGGTTTATACTTACATGAGCCACACAACGGATGGCACACGTGGATCAAGATATGTTTATCATTCCAGAGCACCTGAGATCACCCCCGGTTTTCGTTGGGGTTCGTGTTGGTCAGGTCTTAGTTTTCTTTGTTGTGTTTTGTGTGCTGCTGTTTGACCTTTTGTCGTTTTTTGTTGTTTTTTTTTTGCCATGGCAATGCGACATTGATTATTCATTTGCTATCACACGCCTTTCTTTTATAAGTTCAATGTGTCCCTAAATTTTTTCTAGATAACCTTCATCAGGACTGCTCAAAGCCAAACAAATGAAGGACAAGTTTGTCTTAACTATTTTTCCTATATCAACAATTTTCTCACATTAATAAAAATTATTGCATATTATTATCATATATAATACGCATATTATATATTGTATTAAAATATTGATCATGTATTATAAATATAGAACATAATTTTTATTGAAAAACTTATTTTTTAATCTATTAAAAAATCAGGAACTATGATAGGGATATATAATACATAATACCCTAAGGATTGAAACACTACCCCATTAAAATCAAGTGGAAGCATTTAGAAAACCGAGAATGATAATCAATTTTAACTTATAAATCGAGAGAACATCAGACAATGTAATATTATAACACAAGATATATACGTCACTGTGTATTCTTGTCGACATAATTATAAGCAATTTGCTCATTTATCAAGCTTTTAATTTGTGTAAAAACGTTCATGCTGAACTTCTAAAAAGAACAAAATATCAATGCTGTTACATACAATCTAAAAAAAATCAACTTCAAACATTTGTGTCTAGAAAATCAATTCAGAGATAAAACAGCACTCCTGTCAGAACAGAACACATATGTTAACAAAAAGGAACATATGTATGTCGATAACAAATTTTGCAATACTAAAAGTAGATTACTTCTCGTTTGTGTCACACAATTCATACTAAGGTACAAGGTATATTTACAGATTTGCAACCTTAATTATTAAGAAAAAGCGTGGTAAAATTTAAAACTGTCATTTGGTCTCTTGTGTAGAGTGGTCTCATTTGCAATTACATCACATCTGTTTTATAAGTATTATTTTCATGAGAAACGACTCAAACCTTTAATATTCATCATCGCTGATGCAAAAACATTGACTTCATCTGATAGTATCTTCAAATTTGCAAACAGCTACAAGGAGAAGAAAAACTACTTTTTTGCTTAAGAAGAAATTTAAAATTATTCAATGAGAATAAAGATCACCTATATTTAAAAGCAAAACTATGTATAAGTTATTATAATGAACAAAATTACACATAAATGTTAATCACTTTAATGTCTAGAATGTTGATATTGTTCTATAGTTTTGTATTCATTTGATATTCAGCTAATAAGGCAAATATCAGTTTCAAGCACAGTTTATTTAAATGCATTAGGGATGGTGTCCATGGAGGGTACATATTTTTAATAAGGCTTTGAGTATTTTAGATAATTTCTTCTTTTTTCCTTTGTCCTTTTTGTGCTTCTTCTCGTAGCTTTCTTTAGAACTACGACTATCCGATTCATCATCCGAACTATCTTCATTTTTCATGAATTTAAAAAGTTTAGCACAATGGTATTCTAAACTGATTTCTGAAGAAGAAAACACGTTCTTAATGATTTGTATATTTTCAGGAAAACAAATTCAAATAAAAAGTATTTTCAAAATAACTGAACTCAAAATAAAATCTTAAATGGAGGACATTCGTAAAACCTTACAATACTAGGCGTTCAAAGTGTCAATCAACGTAGTGAATGGGGGGGGGGGAAACAATGATGTACGTATTCTGACTTATATATCCGGTATAAGCGTACACATTAATCTAACATGGAATACATGTACTTATGATGCAAGCCGAAAGGTGAAGCAGATAAAAAGTAATATTTTTTTTCGTTAAAATTGTTATAAAGAATACGAATTTGATCAAAGTATTAATTAAGCGATCTGCATGTCATGGAGACAACTTTTTATCAAAGTTCAAATGTAAACTATTAATGTAATTTGTAGAAAAACTAATATCTTATAATTGCCTAAAATAGGCACAGAAATGCAAAATGTAAAAAAGTAAAAAAGTAAAAAAACGACCGGCCTTCTTGTTATTACAAAGCAATTTACCCTGTGTTTTTACGAATTGGAGTCTACTGACAGAATATGTTTAAATAAAATTAAAATCACAGCTGAACAACACAAATTTCATATATTGACTTGTTATGAGTGTTGTTTATCCGTTATAAGCATATACATTAATCTGACAAGAATCCAGGAAAACAAAATTTACAAAATGTACTTAAGCTGCAAGGCTAAAGGTGAAGAAGATACAACAAGAATGATTGTTTCGTTAACATTGTAATAGAGAGTGCGAATTTGATCAAAGTATCAAAACAAAGCGAGGATATGTGGTATGTGTGTCAAAGAGACAACTGTCCTTCAAAGTTCAAATATAAACTATTATTAGTATTCGTACGAGAAAAACCGATAACATATAGCTGCATAAAGTCGGCACTAACATGCAAAATGTAAAACAATTTTCTGAGGAGACTAAAAGCCTTCTTTTTATAAAAAAGCAATTTACCATAAAACAAAATGACACGCATGATCTGACAAAAATCAACAAACTACAGGCTCAAGACGTGGGGCAGGCAGGTAAAGAATATTGCTGGGTAACGCATTTTGAGGCACCTAAACATGTTAAACATCGCCTAACATGGACAATGTTGTAACACCAGGACATAAATGCAAGCTGTAAAAATCAATTGCAATTGTTTTGCCTTAACAAAGTGGTACCTTACCAAAATTAAAATTAATTCGTGTAGTATGCTTTTTTACTAATAGGAGTCTTTGGACAGACCATGGTTATCTAATTTGGGAATACAGTATCAACAAATTTGTAGTTTTTCATCCCAACCAGAAAACATCATGCTCCGAATTGGCAAGTCTTTGATTTAAATTTTTTAATATTGCTCGCTAAGCAGAAAAAAAAACTAAATACCATGTTTAAAGCCTTCAGTTTTAACCGACAGAGTATTGAACCCACGACCTTCAGCATTCTATGATATCAGGCTGTCACGTGATCAATGATGCATTATCTTCCCACATAGTGGCACGTGATTTTTTATCTACAAGTATATTCCATGCAATGTAATTTTTGAATGATTTTTATCTAAGGTCATACTCACTACAAACTGGAGGATTTCCACTCCATGTTCCGTCAGCTTGACATGAACGTTTGAGATCACCAGGTTTTAGTTCATATCCAGTTATACAAGTGTAGGTTATAGTGTCTCTGAAAATGTAGCTTGCATACGTTTTTTCTTTAGTGAACTGACCATTTCCAGGATCTGTACAACTAACTGGCACTGATGAAAATAAAAAAAGTGAAATTCAAATCATTACTTAATACTTGGAGACAAGTGTTGAAGTGATCAATCAACACACAGATATTAAACCCTAATTTCGATTTAGAAATTAAACCTTGATCGTAAATGTGAACTAAACATGCTAAAACAACATCATTTCATTTTGATTTGATTGATTTTTGTAAATGAACTATATTTGAAATTATAATGAAATGGTCATCTCAATATAGCATTCAAATGCAATTACATAGAAATAGTTCCCAAAACACTACATTGACAAGTACAGACCGACTTACACAAACCCTTAAAAACATCGGTATTGGTGTTGGGTTAAACGGAAGGGTGACAAGATACTGGTGCACATTTGACATCAGTAGAATTCTTCATGGATAGTACACACATTCCGTCATTACTTTCTTTGTGCGTTCTTACAAACAAAAAGAAAAATTAAGAAATATGGCTAGGAAAATGAAACATTATCGTTGTTATCTGAGCCACATATATCCATATATCTATACTCCTGACTTGATAAAGGACATTTAGGGAAACATAGGGGTTGAGCCTGGTGTTATGGGCAACAGGAATACAGTACAATAAACGCAAGAAAATACTGGGTAGCGAAATACATGAATAAATAGTATAAAAATACGTATTACAACATGTAAACCACTGAATTGTTAAGTGAAAATTGTTTTCTTTTGATACTTATTAAGTGGATTTTCATGTTTACTCTTTTTGTATCGATGCTTTATGTTAGTCATGTTTTTCTCGAAATCGGTTATTTCGACCACAAGCTGTGTATCTGTATAAATTATCATTTTCATTTAGAAATTGCAGAAAACTGTGAAGGGAAACGGAGAATGACTAAAAAAAACCAATATGACAAAAAGGCAGAACACAGCCGAAGTCAACCAATTAGTCTTCAATTTAGCGAGAACCCTCCGCACCCAGAGATGACTAAAACTGTCCCTCAAACAAATTGAATGTCCGTCCTTGCATTATTTAGTACATCTAGATAAGGACAGTTGTGTACGTTTAATTTTACATTGAAAAAAATCAACAGAAATGAAATCATTTGCTAACTGAAATTCAATAAAACAAATACATACCACAAACTGGGGGAATTCCACACCATGTTCCGTCATCTAGACATGTACGTTCGAGGTCACCAGACTGAACTTCATATCCAAGGATACAAGAGTAAGTTATCGTTTCCATATAATTGTAGCTTCCGTCCGTAGGCCTTGTTGCAAATTCCACTGTTGTGGGAACTATACAAACAATTTGGACTGAAAGATGAGACCACAAGTTGTATTGAACATTTATTGCAAAGCTAGCACCAAATGTGTTTTAACTGTTTAATCCGTAGTATGATATTTAAAATGGTTTAGTTTCAAAACTACTACTTAGTCATTGTGGTCATTCATCTGACACAAAATTTGAAAAGAACCAAGCAATTATACTTTTTTTTCTTACAGTGTTTGGTTTTCGAAGACAATGATCTCTACTGTACAACATATACCATTTGTAATTTCATATTTGTTTTGTTACGTCAATATAAATATTTGAATTAGAAACTTGTTAATACCTTTAGGATCAACTGTTTATTGCTATTGTTTCATATCAATTACGTGTTTTCGGTAAACAAAATATTGGCATTGGTAGAAATAAATTTCAATCCAAAAGTTATTTGAAATATACAAAAAAAATATTAGTCATTTCTTATAATTTAATTCTGAATTTCATTTTAAATCGGAGTAAACCATGAAAAACGTTGATGACGTCACGTTCATATAAAAAAAATATGTCTATGAGCTGATAAACAAAACAATGTCAGCCAATCAGAAGACACGTTACATCCAAAGTGAAATTATTAGAAAATAACGGAATTAACGAAGTTAGTTTCATGCAAATGTGTGTAATTTTAGGTTTTGACACGTGTTCGACTCGAGATTTTGTCATGCCCATATTGATCAAAAATAGTATTTTTCGCGAATACCCAAATATGTGTAGGAGTGGTTTTTTTTTCATTGTATTAAGTATTGAACGATCTTTTTTTCACTGACTGCTGATTTTATCTAGTTTCAAATGGCATTTGCTTATATTAGGAAAACCTTTATCATTCATAAACAATCATCTAAAAAAAACCACACGAAAAGATGTAAATAATGAAACTAAAAATTGTAAAACAAATACACACTACAACTTAGAGGACTCCCGCTCCACGTTTTGTCTTTTAGACATATACGTTCTAGGTTCCCAGATTGCACTTCGTAGCCTATATTACAAGAGTAAGTTATCTTATCAAGGTAATTGTAGCTTCCGTCGGTTGGTCCTGTTGCAAAATCTACCGGTTCGGGAACAATACAAACGATTGGGGCTGAAAGATAATAACATAATTTAAATTTAACATGTTCAACCAATTGCTGAATAGCTGGCCGCAAATTTGCATTTACGTTTTTCATCAACATTGGGTATTTATAATGGCTTACGTTTCAAAGCAACCATTCAATTAGCATATTTATAAATATGGCACACATTTGTTAACACTATAGCAATCCTGCATTGTTTGTCATGTCTTAGTAATTATTTTTTGTTAAATAATACAACGTAAAATAACCAAATATACCATTTAGTCCGTTTGATTCGTCTAGAATAAGTATTCTTATAATGTGTATGTGTCGTTTCATTTATTTGATTTAATGTTAATTTATCCCTTAAACTTGTTAACATCTTTAGAATCTAACATTTAAAGGATTTACTGGTATGTTTTATAACAATTACGTGTTTTCGTTCATAAAAATATTTGCATTGGTCGAATAAATTTAACATAATAGCATATCTTCATCTTTTTTTCAAATTATTTGATTTTGTCATACTCTTCCCGTGATGTTGATAACGTGTTCAACCAAACTGTTGTTTTTGTATCGATTAGAATATAACGGAAATAACGATGTTAGTTTCATATCATTGTGTGTAAGTTTAGGTTTCGACACTTGTTCGACTCGAGAACTTGTGATGCCCACATTGATTAAAAATGTGCACCCGCAAAGTGGAAAGGGATTAATATAAGTTGCAAAACTTGTTTCCCAATCCACTATAAATAAATATGTTTAAACTAAAAATAGTATTTTAGCGAATACCCAGATATGTGTAGGAATGTTTTTTGCACTGGCTGCTGATTTTATCTTACTTCAAATTAAATTTGCTTACATGTATATTAGGAAAATCTTAAATATTTAGAAACTTTCACCTAAAGAAACCACACGAAAAGATATTAATAATGAACAGATGAAACTGAAAATTGCAAAAAAAAAAAAATACACACCACAAACCGGTGGACTTCCGCTCCATGTTTTGTCATCTTGACATGAACGTTCGCGATTACCAGATTGAACTTCATATCCTATGTTACACGTGTATGTTATCTTATCGAGGTAATTGTAACTTCCGTCAGTTGGTCCTGTTGCAAAGTCTACAGGGTCGGGAGCTATACAAACAATGGGGGCTGAAAGGTAAGAACATAATTTAAATTCAACAAATTATGAATAGCTGGTAGCAAATGCGAATTTCCTTTATTTTCAACGTAGGATTATGACATAGTTTAAGTTTTAAAACATCCACTAAGTCATTGTGGTCAATCACTTGATACAAAATCGTTTAACTACAGCAATACTACATATTTTGTTATGGGTTTGTAATTATTTTCTTTAAGTAATACATAATGCATAAAATATATAAAATAGCGATGTCAGTTTCATAGCTTTTGTGTAATTTTCGCGAATATCCTTAGTATGTTTAGGAATATTTTCTTTCAACATATTAAGTACTGAACGGTTTTGTTCTTATTTCAATGACATCTGATCTTGCAATTCGCTTGTGTTAGGATAGTCCTTAATGTTTCACAAACTATCATTTAATGAAACACAAAGAAAAGATAGCAAATATTTAAATATAAATTGAAAAACAAATACACACCACAAACCGGCGGACTCCCGCTCCATGTTTTGTCATCTTTGCATGAACGTTCAAGATTACCAGATGATATATCTTCATAGCCTCTGTTACACGTATATGTTATCTTATCGAGGTAATTGTATCGTCCGTCAGTTGGTCCTGTTGCAAAATCTACAGGTTCGGGAACTGTACAAACAATTGAAGCTGAAAAATGACCACACAAATTAAATGCAGCCAATGAATGAATAGCTGGCAACAAATGTGCATTTCCTTGTTATCAATGTAGGATTGTGACATTGTTTAAGTTGTAAAACAACCACTAAGTCATTGTGGTCAATCATTTGACACAAAATTGTTAAACTACATGAATACTGCATATTTTGTTATGTATTTGTATTCAATTTCTTTAGCTATACATCATGCATAAAATATATAATATAACGATGTCAGTAGCTTTGTCAAATAGCTTTGTGTGTAAGTTTCGGTTTCGAAACTTGGTCGACTCGACACGTGCACTCTGTCATGCCAATATTAAAGTAGTATTTTCGCGAATTTCCTTAGTATGTGTAGGAATATTCTCTTTCATCATATTAAGTACTGAAAGATTTTTTTCTTATTTCAATGCAGCTGATTTTATCTTTTTTTCAAATGAAATTTGCTTGTGTTAGGATAATTCTTATTTCTGTTAAAAAAAAACTTTCATTTAATGAAACCGACAGAAAGGATATCAAGTATTAAACTATAAATTGAAAAACAAATGCATACCACAAACAGGCGGACTTCCGCTCCATGTTTTGTCATCTTGACATGAACGTTCGAGGTTACCAGATTGAACTTCATAGCCTCTATTACAAGAGTAAGTGATTTTGTCGAGGTAATTGTAACTGCCGTCGGTAGGTCCTGTTGCAAAATCGACAGTTTCGGGAACTATGCAAACGATTGGTGCTGAAAGATGTTAAAATACATGAAATGTTAACGATCATTTTACAGCTTGTAGCAACTGTGTATCCCCTTTTAATCAGTACAAACTATTTACAATGGTTTTGTTTTGATTACTACTACAATTAGACATTTTTACCATTCACTTATATACAGCATTGCTAAAACTAAAGCAATCAGTAATATGCTTTTTGTATGACATATTGGTATTTAAAGTAATGGACATAATGGATCATAATATCGAAAACATGTACCATTTAGACAAGCTTGCTTTAGTTTTACTAAAACAAGTTTTCAATGAGAGGTTGCCGTTCTATTATTTGTATCTCAATGTATAGTAATCGTTAAAACTTTCAGTATTTCAGTATTGCAGTATAGCACGGTATCAGTTAAAACTGTGGAAATGTCGAATAACGTACATAGTGCACTAATTTAATTTTGGATGTAACGCGTCTTCTGATTGGCTGACGTCGTTTTGTGCGTTATCTCATAGACATAATTTAGTGATGTGACCGTGACGTCCTCATCGTTTTTTCATGATTTACTCCGGTTTAAAATGAATTTAGAATTTAATTATAAACAATGAGTGTAATATTTTTTCTGTCTATTCGAAATAACATAAAAAATGTGGTGCACATTTTTAAAATAACCCCTACGCAGGTTAATCAGTGTGTACCACATTTTTTATTTTATTTGATGAATGGCTTATATTTATTTTGAATTTATTGAACCATAAAATCGGATTATGTTAAATGTGAAGAGTCAAAGATTAATTTTATGGTTCAATAAATTCAAAATAAGTTATAACCATTCATTATAAATAAATTTCTATCAAAAATAAGGCTCAAAGATGTATATTTATACGAATAACAACGTACACAGATGTTTGCGTATAATACACAACGTTAGAGTGGATGTGTCGCCATAAAAATTGATAACATTGAAAATAAAGCTAATTCTTTTAACCAATCAGAAGTCTGGAAATACACCAAATTTATTTATTTATTTATAGACAGAAAACATATTACAGTCATTCCTTAAATGTTCTGATTTTGTCATACTATTCGATTTATGTTGGGAATATACAATTATCCATATATATCATGGAACCTCTTGTTTTTAATTTGTATTATTTATTTTCTTGCTATTTTTTTTCCTAGGAGAACTGATGTTTCTGTCCTGGTTCCAGGAACATCGTTCTACGTATCAGGTTGTAGCCTTACTGAAATGTGTTTGCCTACGTTCTCAGTATATGTAGGTATGTTTCTTTTCTGCATTTTTGTCTTCGAAATCCTATTATTCTGTTTTGATAGCTTGCAAATTTTATATTTTATCTGCATGATAATTTTTTAGCGTAAGGAGAGGCCTAACCTTTCACGTATACATATATTAAATGTAATCAATCGAAATTATATCAATTATCAAGCTAAAAATTCTAAAAACCAATACAAACCACAAACTAGAGGAATTCCGCTCCATGTTCCGTCATCTTGGCATATACGTTCGAGATCACCAGATTGCATTTCATATCCAATGTTACAAGAGTAAGTTATCTTTTCGAGATAATTGTAGCTTCCGTCAGTTGGCCCTGTTGCAAATGGTACAGTTTCAGAAACTGTGCAAACAATTGGCACTAAAAAGAAGTGGAACATGTTAAGGGGACATTACAAATTCATGTAGAATGAGACATTTTGATTATTATTCTGAAGTAAGATTTGTTCGTAAAGTTGTCGTTTCAGTTTTTTTTCTTATTCGTAATTACTCGCCTATAACTTTAATATTGTTGGATTCATATCTATATCAAACAGGTGTAAAGTGATATTGTTTTATAAATTGTATAGTTTAGCTTGCCCTTTATATCAATGACATTTTGTACAATTTTTATAGTTTATTTATCATTTAAAACAATGGAAATATGATCTCTAGTATCAATCGAAGAATTCATTAGAAGTTACGGACAAATATTTTGATAAGGTTTGCTTGGTAAAGTTACATTTTCTGAAGGGGATATAATTGAACGGTTGCGTTTAGAGTTTACGAATTGTATAAGCTGTATCGCTAATATAGTCACCCAAAAGTAAGACAACAATATGGTCGAGTGACGTAAGTTTTAAATTTTGACTGAGTGCGAGTTCGCTTCATTCCAAAATTTACACCAGACTTCCCCCCTATCAACACAAGAGGTAAGATTTTCTATATGAATTAAAACAATTAACAATGATAACAGACAACTGTAGTCATCAGTGAAACCAGAAATATCTAAATGCGCAATTATAAACAAAGATGATTATATCAAATGTAAGTGGAACCTTGTCGTTATCATCAATTAAAGAAAATACAAATTACTGTATTCTTTTAAGTTTATCACATCTCAACACATTGCAATGTACACTGTTTATAAAGCATACATGTTAGCACGACATTGCGTATATTGTTTTAAAAGAAATATCAGGTTAAGGCTGCGTATTATGCGTCAACAGATTGAACAACTTTAGTATATCAAAATTTAAACAAATTTAAAAAGGGTGCATTTCTTTCAAGCACAAACGTTGCAAACGGCTAAGCGTGCACATGTTTTGATCATTTGTTTCTAACATACGTTTGCAAATTTACACAAACTTGTCAAACTATGCACGCGCTAAGAATGCGTCGTAGTTTGTCGTTTGTCGTTTGTTAGTACAAACGCTACATTGGTTTCTAACTTCAACCTGATTATTTGATGTATTTGTTTCTACGTTTGTAAAAGTTTGTTTACCAACAACATGTTCATGCATTATTGAAAGTTCAAACAAGGTCAGTAAACACTTATTAAACGATACATTTGTTTCTACTTTTGTAGAGTTTAGAAAACAATAACTAACGCCACACAACGTTTAAAAAATGTTGGTAAGAGAGCAATGCATGGCTGATGAAATACCTTTTTCACAAGAATCACCACAAGGTTCACATAATGATGCATCGTTAGGCAACACGTCACTTGTTCCTGACAAATACAACAAAACATATTGATACTTTTATAATTGAAAATTAAGAATGGAAATGGGGAATGTGTAAAAGACACAATAACTTAGATGTCGTGTCAAGGATTGTATCCTTATTGTAAAGTAAAATACGAAATTAAAATATTTGAAATTTGAGAATAGCCCACGATATATAAATTGATTTTATTATTAAATAATAAATACAACATGTGAATTAGCTTTTTTACCATGGCACTCTATGTTGCGTTAGGAATATTAGTTTGAGTATGTGATATTGGACAAATGACGTATTGAAAAGTTTAAAAGATCGTACCAAGAACATATTTTGTACAATACCGAGAAAAAACATTGTTGTAATCCTAGAACAAAATAAATTATGCGGAATATTTTGTTCTGACATCACTACTTCGTAATGGACTCATAATTTGTTTTTACTATTTCATCACTTTGAATATCGAATCGATGTTGTATATTAGGCGTATTTCATTTTCTTAATGTGACATTGTTACTCAATATTTGAAATCGTCGTTTAATTGGAAAGAGCAAGAATGTTAGTTTTAAGTATTCTTTAGCATGCCTTTGGGTTCTTGATTTTGGAAGACCCATTTGTGGCTTCCATCTGCTTTTTGCTTTTTTGTCGGGTTGTTGTATTTTTGATACAATTTAAAGGTCGTAACCGTTCTGATATACAATATACCCTACACACTAAAGTAAACAAACGTAAAATCCAAAACCTACTGAACTCTGAGGGAAATTCAAATCGGAAAATCCACAGTCAAATGTCTAAATCAATATTTGAAACACATCAAACGAATTAATAACTGTCATATTTCTGACTTGGCACAAGCATTTTCATATGTAGAAAATGATGGATTAGCAATTTAATGAATAGTCTAGTATACCTTCTTTTTCGAGCGTACGGATGTTCGGCTTTGGGTCGGCGTAAGAACAAAAAGTACTGCACACATCACCGTCTTCGTCTGGTTGCACAAGGGGGTTGTATATCCTCTCTTTGGGGTAAATAGTACTGTCGACGTCTGCAGAAATAAGCATATCTATGATTGGTAGACATTTTTTTTATAATTAAAGCTTCATCATTAGTTATTAAATTAACTTAATTCTCAATCACAACTTTTATCAAATTTCAGTTAATCAGAATCTAGACAAAAGTAAAAACACAAAAATACTGAACTCCGAGGAAAATTCAAAAAGGAAAATCAAAAATCAAAAGGCAAAATCAAAAGTCCAAACACATCAAACGAATGGATAACAACTGTCATATTCCTGACTTGGTACAGGCATTTTCTTATGTAGAAAATGGTGGATTGAACCTGGTTTTATAGCTAGCTAAACCCCTCATTTGTATGACAGTCGCATCAAATTCCATTACATTGTCAACGATGCATGAACAAAACAAACATACTCAAAGAGTAAAAATGTCAAAAATAAGGGTACAACAGTCAATATTGTGTTATCATCTTAATATCACTACATAAACAACAAATGTAACAAAGTAGCACAAAAAGGCATACATCAAATTTAACATTCTCATTTTGCTTTTCTTATACGACTGAATTTATCTATGTAAAGTCTACCCATAAATGAAAGAAGGTTTTCAATTTTTTTACAAATTATTAAATGTGGTTACCTCAATAAAAGGAATCTTTATATCTCAGAAAGAGTATTGTACCGTGTGTGAATATAATAAATCCAACCTACTTATAAAGCATAAATAAATTCGAAGCGGCAGTATTCATGAAGGTTGATCATAATGGAGTGGCAGCGTAATATTTTAACACATTAATGCTGATAATATCGATACTTTCTACAGTATATAACGAGTTCCATGTACCTAGTACAACCAGTCTTTTCCATGTACATGTATTTAACAATACAGTATAACATGTATTATATGTATACCCGACGATTTAAATCCGATAATTTCCTCTGGATTGGGGTTGTTGATTACAAGCGTCATTTTCCAGTCTACATGTTTAACATGGAACGTAGAAGGCATATGATAATACGTAGGATAATTGTTTGCATGACTCGTCCGTTTAAAGGGGTAAACAGATATGACAGAAACCGTACCTTTTAGTTGGACTATGTAGTTTAATTGTTTCTTGAAACTGCAATACTATGCCGATACTAGAAAACTATGATCTCATGACTCTCAGGTGTCTGGCTTTAGACAGACACTTTTACAAAAATTCAAATATTTAAATTCATTGTAGCACCTTAGCATTAAGTAGTATCCAATAAATTGTAAAGCGAGTACATCGGTAAATTAAAAAAAAAACAACGTTAAAATTATTCAAAATTATAATTTAAATGGCAAAAAAAGGAACAACATCAAGATCAAATTGAAACTTTCAGTATAAAAAAAGATGTGGTATGATTTTGAATGAGACTACTCTCCACAAGAGACCAAAATGACACAGAAATTAACAACAATATAGGATAAAATACAACCGCAGAGCTATAAAATATATACTTTTTCTTGACAGAGAATCTAACACCTATTACTGCAAATGTACTGAAATTTATAAAAAAAGAAACGTAAAAACATACTAAAATGTCACTCGGAAAAATTAAAGAGTTCCAGACAACTACGGAAATCCCGTAATGTTGATATCATTATTAATATACTATAGTATGTTGCATTTGCTTAAATTTAATGTAAAAAGATGGTCATATACGCTGATGTCATTTATAAGTAACCATTAACAACAAACGTAATTGTTAACAAAATGCATTATAATAATTCAGTTATAAACCATGTAATTTAGAAACATGGGAATTTGATTTTCACAAATATAAGACGTTTCACGAAGAACCTTACCTTACATCAGGTTGAACTATTTGTACTTATGTCAGTGCAAGAACACTTGATAAGGTATTAAAGTTCTAGTAAAAGTAGTAGGTCAGTAGTCACAGTAATCAGAGCGGTACATGTAAAAATGCTATGCATTAACAAGAATATAGTGTTGTACCGATGTTCTTATGTAAAAACGTTTAATAAACGAACTCTGGAAAAATAACTCATGTAAAATACGTACCCGACAATAAATAAAAATAAAACAAGTCGTTTGATACTTTTGTGAATTTCATACACATATATAACCATCTATTATCCCCATTAAAATCACTGTAATGTGCTGAACTTCTACAAAATATAAAAGCAAAAATAATGAATAATTGAATTAAAGGGTTTGTCTCATCAAATTGTAAAACAATGAGAAAAACTACTTATTAAAACATTTTAACAAAAGTTTAAAATGGCGTCAAATTATAATTTTGGTCGATTTCTATTATATTGATTTGTACATGTTCGTCGTTCTTAAGTTAGGTTTCCTTGAAAGTACGTTTATTGCTGTTAATCTATTTATTTATAATAATTTCAACTGCTTTCTAGGTAAATATACAGTCATACTTGGTTTATGGCAAATGATGCGTTTCTTGTATGAAATGAACATGATGAATAGGAGGAGGAAGATACAAGCGACACTAAGATTTATATGTTTCACACAATGACAAAATAATAATATAGGAAAAACATTTGTTAAAAATATGATAGCGTGTGTTTTTAATTATACAAAAAAAATAAACAAATATGTTACTGTTAGTCTTTAAACATTGTTAAAACGATACCTCAATTTTGCGTATAACGTTAACAGGAGGTTGATGAGCAATGTAAGTCACTAAAAAAGAGGAGTATTTCAGAAATATATCTAAAAATGCATCACTCAGGGTAAATGCATGTAAATACCAACATATTATAAAATTACAAGGAAGTGGTTATGCGATAACTGTAACTTTAATTTCAAACATAACTTTCATTGGAGGAACGAATACATACATGTAATAGTAAATGATGAAAAATCGCATCCCGCGGTAAAGCGAGTTTATCCGATGCTTATTATCAAAATTAGAGACGCTCTTATTCAACGTTCCAGACAAAATAACACATGTTTGAGTGGACGACCACAGAAGGAGGTAATTACGGACGAACATAACCTGTGCACTTTTTAGAGCGGGAAATGACTGGCATGAAATTGACGCCTGTAACTTTCGTTTTCAAGTTGATATATATTGTAACCATAAAATAATGTATTAAATAAAACGAAATCACTATCACATTCAAATATGATAATTTGAAAACAAATATGATAATCAGTTTCGTTCTCACGTCCACTGTTTCTGAAACTTCAGAGAGAAGCAATTAAGATGTGTCATCTAGTATGATAAGGTGGTTTGGATGTCTCTCGCCATCTTGGATATTTGTAAAAAGAAACACAGATGCATCAAAAAAGCATGCACAAAACTAATGAACAGATTATAAGATTTAACTTATAAATATTTATTGTATTACAAGTGAGGATAACATTTTTTTTTGTTTTTGATGTTTTTAAATTGCATTTGAAGGGGAGGTAACTGTGAAATAGTGTATTTTCTGAGGAAATCTACTTGACATTTTACTATTTTGTATTTAAACCTGATGATCCTTTCTTTTCTTTTAATACTCTCAAAGAATTTTCTAAAAATTAGCCTCTCGTATTTTATTTTCCAATTCAATCAATTAGTTTTCTTTTTTAGTCTCTATTCACATAATGATTTTCCTGTATAATCCATACGAATTGTGTCAATTGTCACAATTTGTAGCTTCAGAAATACTCCTTTACCACATTAACAGGCTTCTAAACTATTTACTGTCGCTAAAAACACACTATTAAACAAAACCACATCCACAATGTATAGGAGAAAGATATTAAAGGCACAGTCAAATTCATAGATTGAAAATAAACTAAACACGTAATGGCTACAACATAAAAAGACAAACAGACAAATGATACTACAAAAGACACAGCATAGAAAACTAAAGACTAATCAACAGGAACTCCACCAAAAAACTAGATTGATCTAAGGATAGTTTAACATACAAGGTATTATATAAATGTTTCAATATGAGGCACTTCTGTTTTATTATTCAACGTGTATGTGAACTACGTAGTAAATAGTTAAGTTATACTTATCTATCATATTATCCTTATTTGATATACCACTTTGGAATAAAGGGTCGCGTTCAATATCGTAGCGGCTACGTAGTGCTACGTAGATTTATGACTATTAAACATGTATCTAGCCTAGCTGCTACATATATATTGATAGAAGCTACGTAGTCGCTACGTAGCTGCTACGTAGCCGCTACGATATTGAACACGATCCAGGTCACTTACGTTATAAAGTCTATATATCATATCAGAAATTATTATTAAAGACTGGACAGTCATACAGTATATATCATTTTTTTTTAAATCATAGATTCATATCTGTATATACATGTAAGTAATTGAAATATATTTCATACTTAAAAGCAGCAACAGATACAGTATCCGAGATCTGTAAACTAGATATACAGTTCCATTCATCTATTATTGTCCCAAGGGCATTGAATGAGATGCCTGCATCAATAGTTGTAGTGCCAAACGTAACTGTACTTGTTTGTTCTGTGTTTTGTACATCTGTATACGTATACTTCCACTGTTTATTGGTAAGCTCGGTTGGTAAGGAACAAGCAGCATCTAATTGCCAAAAAATATATATAACATAAAAGAGTCATCGAAAGAGGCACATTGTGTGAAATAACAATAACAACTATTTATATCCTAACCGAAGCAGTTAATTCCTTAAAAATCAGCTAGACACAGTTTGAAACACTAAAGCATAAAATGATTAGTAAAGAGAGACTATTTTATTCGAATCTAATTATAAGTGTGTGCCAAAGTGCTATATATTCAATGAAATTATTCTTGTAAATTGTTGGGTTCGAATATTTTTTTAATGTTTTATATTTTTGTCAATATGTCAAAGTAAATATTTTGTAAGCATTTTTAAATATTAAATGAGCCCCAGCTGTGCAGGTCATGTGAATGTTTTACACAATAAAGAAGATGTAGAATATGTGGTATTATTGCCAATGAGACAATATAATATTACCCGACGCAAGAGAACAAATGACACAGAAATTGACTAATAGATGTCACAATACGGTCTTCAAGAATGAGCTAATCCCATACAGTTTAGTCGGCTATCAAAGGCATCGAAATAACAATTGTTAAACATTTCGAATGTAAAAACAAACAGCCTAATTTATGTACAAAACATGAGCGAAAAACAAATATGTAACACAGCAACAAACGACAACCACTGAAATCCAGATTTCTGACTTAAGACAGACATAAACATACAGATTGTGGCGGTTTTAAACATATTAGCGGGATCCCAATCCTCCCGTAGTTTGAGTAAGATTGACGTGCATAAACACTAGTGATTTAACTTACTAGTTAGTTAGTTTTGTAAAAATAAAATCTTATGATATGTTGTTGTCCTTTTTGAAATATCACAACAAATATTGTGGATATTGGTAATTAAATAATGGAAATGCAATCGACTTACACAGTTTGAAAACAACATGTGCAGAATTTTCTGATGAAATGGTGAATTTCTAAACGTATGTGTTACGTATTAGAATAACATCGATTTTATCAAGTTTATAGATAAACAGCATGGACATTTACATTTTAATTTCAAGATAGTGCTGCTTGATACATGTGATATTTCCGTTATTATTTTGCAAACAATTTTGTAAACGTAAAAAAAAAAACATGTGGGATGATTTACAATGAGACAAATCTTCACATGAAACAAACTGCCATAGAATTTACGATCTAAGTTCACCAAACGGCCTTCTACAATGAGCAAATATCATACTACATTGTTAGCTATAAAAGGCCCCGAAATTGTTAAAACAATACAAAGCAGAAAACAAACGAAACAATTTATGTATAAATAATGAAGAAGAAAACAAAAAAAAACGAGAACTACCTAATTACAGGCTTCTGACTTGAGGCAGGCACATACATAACGTGGCGGTGTTAAACATGCTAGTGGGTGTGCAACTATTTCCTTAATATGTGACAACTTATATAACATAGATAACAATGTATAGGAAAGAAAAAAAAAAACCATCAATGAATGATATATTATAAATTACAGCACATTGTAAAATATAACTTGATGTGAATGACCATCCTATCAATCTTTACAACGAAAACACCATAACTGATCTGAAAGATGAGCGGAAGATACCAGAGGGACAGTCACACTCGTTAATTGAAAATAAAATGACAACGTTATGGCTTAAAAAATAAAAAAAAAAATATAACAGACAAATAAAAGTCCATAAAACGTGCATGACATGTGGCACCCGTCGTGTTGCTCATGTTATTTCAAACTCGGCAAAGATTGCCATCCTACTTGACATTATACCTTGAACATCATAGATATGTTAATACAAACGTTTATAAATACAACTGAAAGTTTTATAACTGAAAGAAATTTATACCAAAAACTTAATTATATATCAATCATAAAATTAATTGGGTGTTGAAAGATGTCTATACATCATTAACCAAGAGAAAGTTTGTATGTGCTCAAGGGGTTTTACCTCCATTTATTTTTTTATGTTGATTAAAAATATGTACTAAAATCTTTCATATCACTATTTTCAAGATGTATTCGGGTATTAATTTAATTATTTAGATTTATTTCTGATTGTAACATTGCTAAAAGAGGGACAAAAGATACCAAAGGGACAGTCAAACTCATAAATGTAAAACAAACTGACAACGCCATGGCCAAAAATGAAAAAGACAAACAAACAACAGCACACACGACACAACATAGAAAACTAAAGAGTAAACAACACGAACCCCACCAAAAAACTAGGGGTGATCTCAGGTGCTAACTTATTCCTCTATCTCCAGTTGTAAGTGTTAATAGTTAATATATTGGTACATTTATCCTTAATAAACGTTATATTAAATGAAGCTGACAAACCTTGGTGTGTTTACACAACTGATCTTATTATCTTGGGAGTTCATTATAAACTTCTAAAAGACAAAAAGAAAAAAAACACCTTTCGAAATTCTTTAATTTTACTTTCCGATATGTTGATGTTGTCTTATTATTTATGTGGAACGCATCTATCCAATCGAGCTAGAGATAAAGGATACTACAGATACAGTTAAATCGGCCTCATATCTTGACTTACATCTAGAAATTGACATTGAGGGTCGGTTGAAAACAAAACTTTACGACAAAAGAGATGATTTCAGCTTTCCAATTGTGAACTTTCCATTTCTAAGTAGCAACATTCCAGCAGCACCTGCATACGGGGTATATATCTCCCAATTGATATGATATTCCCGTGCTTGCATTTCCTATCATGATTTTCTTGACAGAGGGTTGCTGCTCACAAGGAAGCTATTAAACCAAGAGTTCCAAATGGTGAAGTTGAAATCATCCCTCCGTAAATTTTACGGACGCCATCACGAGTTGGTTGACCGTTATGGAATAACCGTTTCACAAATGATATCGGATATGTTCCTTCCGTCGAAATTTCAATCCCCTTCCCTTTCATGAATGTGACCTACCGAATTAAACTTTTTACCGGATTTGTTATCACATAAGCAACACGACGGGTGCCACATGTGGAGCAGGATCTGCCTACCCTTCCGGAGCACCTGAGATCATCCCTAGTTTTTTGGTGGGGTTCGTGTTGTTTATTCTTTAGTTTTCTATGTTGTGTCGTGTGTGCTGTTGTTTGTTTGTCTTTTTCATGTTTAGCCATGGCGTTGTCAGTTGTTTTAGATTTATGAGTTTGACTGTGCCTTTGGTATCTTTCGTCCCTCTTCTTTAATAACCCATAGTTTAGCCAATCCTTACATCTTTTATATCATAGTGAACTTGAAATTGAAAATACTGCTATTACAAGAAGGGCTGCTTTATACCTTGATCTTTTCCTCAATATTTACACTGATGGACGACTTCACACGAAAATCTATGATAAACGGGACGATTTCAACTTCCCAATTATCAGCAGTAACATACCCTTCTGCCCCTTTGTATGGTGTTAACATATTTCAGTTGATACGTTATGAATGTGCCATGTTCATACTATACCGACTTCTTATACAGGAGTGTGCTTCTAACACAGAAACTGCTCCAACAAAGTTATGAGTAGAACAGATTAAAAATGACACTGACACTACGTAAATTTTACGGACACCATCAATGGTTGAACATTACGATGCGTCTTTGTCCAAACTACATAAGGACATTTTTACCACGTGTTAGATTGTGGTTTGTCATTACGTCGTCTGATCTTTTAATTACTGAACGTGATTTTTTCCCGATTGTGACTGTTTTGCTGAGTGTGAATTCGCATTGCTATAAAACCTGTCACAGTACTTTTCTATCCAAAATTTATGTGTTAAGTTTTGCTGATAATTTTTTTATTCTCATTGAATTTCGCCAAAAGTATTATCGTTTGTAGTTGTAAAACTTATTTTTTTTCTGTTGTTTGTGTGTGTTATGGTAAAGATAATCTATCATCAAGTTCATTTATTAGATTTTAGTTTGGGTCAAATAAATTTATACGATATATATATATATATATTTGGTTTGCAGTTTGATTTAGAAGAAACACCAACATAGCTAGATAATACAATTGGTTATCTAAATATTTCCATAACTGTCATTGTTATAATTAATGATGTATCAGTATATATCAAACCTAATATTTAATTCTATCCTAGGCCTATTTTGGGGAAATTTTTAGAATTTCAAATGAGACGTCACTTTGTGATCACGTCGGCTAACTCGGCTGTGACTTTTTATGTGCTGGTGTAGATTATTTAATGTATTTATTCTGTAAATAGTCACCACTTCAGTGTTATCTTGTATATCTTTTATATATTCAGTTTTATTGATAAACTCATTGCAAAAGTATGAATTATTCTAAATTAATAAGGATGTTCTTATCCCGGACAGAAATCTTTAGCCGTAGTAGGCACAATTTTTTGGAATGTTTGGTTCTCAATGCTCTTTAACTTTGTAATTGTTTTGGCTTTCGGATTATTTTGATATGAGCGTCACTGATTAGTCTTTTGTGGACGAAACGTGAGTCTGATGTATTAAATTCTAAACCTGCTACCTTTTGATAGGTATTATGCGTGTGTTTCTCTGTCCTATATGTTCTCGCATTTGTTTGTATTGTAGTCCTGTCAGGACATGTTGTCATCTTAATGATATATTTAACATTGCCATTAAAGCAGGAGGTTTGGCTAGTCACAAAACCAGGTTCAACCCACCATGTT